>NC_091222.1:817763-1063566 GCF_040958095.1 Procambarus clarkii
ATCCGATACCTGAGCCATGTTTTGGAGGCAAGTTCTGGCTCTCTGCATGTTTTCGCAGTTGGAAATTCCGACTTTTTATACCGAAAATATGCCAATTACTGAGAGAGTCGGTGGGTCACATTTTGCCCAAACCCCCTTGCAGTTTTTAAAATATCCCAAACATCCTAAATCCGATACCTGAGCCATATTTTAGAGCCAAAATCTGGCTCTCTGCACGTATTCGCATTTTGAAATTCCGGCTTTTTATAAAGAAAATATGCCAATTACTGAAAGCAGCGGTGGGTCACATTTTGCCCAAACCCCCCTGCACTTTTCAAAATATCCCAAACATCCCAAATCCGATACCTGAGCCATATTTTGGAGCCAAATTCTGGCTCTCTGCACGTATTCGCAGTTTGAAATTCCGACTTTTTATACTGAAAATATACCAATTACTGAAAGCGGCGGTGGGTCACATTTTGCCCAAACCCCACTGCAGTTTTCAAAATATCCCAAACATCCCAAATCCGATACCTCAGCCATATTTTGGAGCCAAATTCTGGCTCTCTGCATGTATTCGCAGTTTGAAATTCAGACTTTTTATACCGAAAATATGCCAATTACTGAAAGCAGCGGTGGGTCTCATTTTGCCCAAACCCCCCTGCAGTTTTCAAAATATCCCAAACATCCCAAATCCGATACCCGAGCCATATTTTAGAGCCAAATTCTGGCTCTCTGCAAGTATTCGCAGTTTGAAATTCCGGCTTTTTATACCGAAAATATGCCAATTACTGAGTGCAGCGTTGGGTCACATTTTGCCCAAACCCCACTGCAGTTTTCAAAATATCCCAAACATCCCCAATCAGATACCTTAGCTATATTTTGGAGCCAAATTCTGGCTCTCTGCACGTATTTGCAGTTTGAAATTCCGAATTTGTATACTGAAAATATACCAATTACTGAAAGCGGCGGTGGGTCACATTTTGCCCAAACTCCCCTGCAGTTTTCAAAATATCCCAAACATCCCAAATCCGATACCTGAACCATATTTTTGAGCCAAATTCTGGCTCTCTGCACGTATTTGCAGTTTGAAATTCAAACTTTTTATACCGAAAATATGCCAATTACCGAAAGCGGCGGTGAGTCACATTTTGCCCAAACCCCACTGCAGTATTCAAAATATCCCAAACATCCCAAATCCGATACCTGAGCCATACTTTAGAGCCAAATTCTGGCTCTTTGCACGTATTCGCAGTTTGAAATTCCGGCTTTTTATACCGAAAATATGCCAATTACTGAAAGCGGCGGTGGGTCACATGTTGCCCAAACCCCCCTGCAGTTTTTAAAATATCCCAAACATCCCAAATCCGATACCTGAGCCATATTTTGGAGCCAAATTCTGGCTCTCTCCACGTATTCGCAGTTTGAAATTCCGACTTTTTATACCGCAAATATGCCAATTACTGACAGCGGCGGTGGGTCACATTTTGCCCAAACCCCCCTGCAGTTTTCAAAATATCCCAAACATCCCAAATCCGATACCCGAGCCATAATTTAGAGCCAAATTCTGGCTCCCTGCACGTATTCGCAGTTCAAATTCCTGCTATTTATACCGAAAATATGTCAATTACTGAAAGCGGCGGTGGGTCACAGTTTGCCCAAACCCCCCTGCTGTTTTAAAAATATCCCAAACATCCCAAACCCGATACCTGAGCCATATTTTAAAGCCATATTCTGGCTCTCTGCACGTATTTGCAGTTTGAAATTCCGACTTTTTATACCGAAAATATGCCAATTACTGAAAGCGGCGGTGAGTCACATTATGCCCAAACCCCCCTGCAGTTTTCAAAATATCCCAAACATCTCAAATCCGATTCCTGAGCCATATTTCAGAGCCAAATTCTGGCTCTCTGCACGTATTCGCAGTTTGAAATTCCGACTTTTTATACCGAAAATATGCCAATTACTGAAAGCGGCGGTGGGTCATATTTTGCCCAAACCCCCCTGTAGTATTTAAAATATCCCAAACATCCCGAATCCGATACCTGAGCCTTATTTTGGAGCCAAATTCTGGCTCTCTGTACGTATTCGCAGTTTGAAATTCAGACTTTTTATACCGAAAATATGCCAATTACTGAAAGCAGCGGTGGGTCTCATTTTGCCCAAACCCCCCTGCAGTTTTCAAAATATCCCAAACATCCCAAATCCGATACCCGAGCCATATTTTAGAGCCAAATTCTGGCTCTCTGCAAGTATTCGCAGTTTGAAATTCCGGCTTTTTATACGGAAAATATGCCAATTACTGAGTGCAGCGTTGGGTCACATTTTGCCCAAACCCCACTGCAGTTTTCAAAATATCCCAAACATCCCCAATCAGATACCTTAGCTATATTTTGGAGCCAAATTCTGGCTCTCTGCACGTATTTGCAGTTTGAAATTCCGAATTTGTATACTGAAAATATACCAATTACTGAAAGCGGCGGTGGGTCACATTTTGCCCAAACTCCCCTGCAGTTTTCAAAATATCCCAAACATCCCAAATCCGATACCTGAACCATATTTTTGAGCCAAATTCTGGCTCTCTGCACGTATTTGCAGTTTGAAATTCAAAGTTTTTATACCGAAAATATGCCAATTACCGAAAGCGGCGGTGAGTCACATTTTGCCCAAACCCCACTGCAGTATTCAAAATATCCCAAACATCCCAAATCCGATACCTGAGCCATACTTTAGAGCCAAATTCTGGCTCTTTGCACGTATTCGCAGTTTGAAATTCCGGCTTTTTATACCGAAAATATGCCAATTACTGAAAGCGGCGGTGGGTCACATGTTGCCCAAACCCCCCTGCAGTTTTTAAAATATCCCAAACATCCCAAATCCGATACCTGAGCCATATTTTGGAGCCAAATTCTGGCTCTCTCCACGTATTCGCAGTTTGAAATTCCGACTTTTTATACCGCAAATATGCCAATTACTGACAGCGGCGGTGGGTCACATTTTGCCCAAACCCCCCTGCAGTTTTCAAAATATCCCAAACATCCCAAATCCGATACCCGAGCCATAATTTAGAGCCAAATTCTGGCTCCCTGCACGTATTCGCAGTTCAAATTCCTGCTATTTATACCGAAAATATGTCAATTACTGAAAGCGGCGGTGGGTCACAGTTTGCCCAAACCCCCCTGCTGTTTTAAAAATATCCCAAACATCCCAAACCCGATACCTGAGCCATATTTTAAAGCCATATTCTGGCTCTCTGCACGTATTTGCAGTTTGAAATTCCGACTTTTTATACCGAAAATATGCCAATTACTGAAAGCGGCGGTGAGTCACATTATGCCCAAACCCCCCTGCAGTTTTCAAAATATCCCAAACATCTCAAATCCGATTCCTGAGCCATATTTCAGAGCCAAATTCTGGCTCTCTGCACGTATTCGCAGTTTGAAATTCCGACTTTTTATACCGAAAATATGCCAATTACTGAAAGCGGCGGTGGGTCATATTTTGCCCAAACCCCCTTGTAGTATTTAAAATATCCCAAACATCCCGAATCCGATACCTGAGCCTTATTTTGGAGCCAAATTCTGGCTCTCTGTACGTATTCGCAGTTTGAAATTCCGAATTTTTATACCGAAAATATGCCAATTACTGAAAGCGGCGGTGGGTCACATTTTGCCCAAACCCCCCTGCAGTTTTCAAAATATCCCAAACATCCCAAATCCGATACCTGAGCCATGTTTTGGAGCCAAGTTCTGGCTCTCTGTATGTTTTCGCAGTTGGAAATTCCGAATTTTTATACCGAAAATATGCCAATTACTGAGAGAGTCGGTGGGTCACATTTTGCCCAAACCGCCTTGCAGTTTTTAAAATATCCCAAACATCCTAAATCCGATACCTGAGCCATATTTTAGAGCCAAAATCTGGCTCTCTGCACGTATTCGCATTTTGAAATTCCGGCTTTTTATGAAGAAAATATGCCAATTACTGAAAGCAGCGGTGGGTCACATTTTGCCCAAACCCCCCTGCACTTTTCAAAATATCCCAAACATCCCAAATCCGATACCTGAGCCATATTTTGGAGCCAAATTCTAGCTCTCTGCACGTATTCGCAGTTTGAAATTCCGACTTTTTATACTGAAAATATACCAATTACTGAAAGCAGCGGTGGGTCACATTTTGCCCAAACCCCACTGCAGTTTTCAAAATATCCCAAACATCCAAAATCCGATACCTCAGCCATATTTTGGAGCCAAATTCTGGCTCTCTGCATGTATTCGCAGTTTGAAATTCCGACTTTTTATACCGAAAATATGCCAATTACTGAAAGCGGCGGTGGGTCTCATTTTGCCCAAACCCCCCTGCAGTTTTCAAAATATCCCAAACATCCCAAATCCGATACCCGAGCCATATTTTAGAGCCAAATTCTGGCTCTCTGCAAGTATTCGCAGTTTGAAATTCCGGCTTTTTATACCGAAAATATGCCAATTACTGAGAGCGGCGTTGGTTCACATTTTGCCCAAACCACCCTGCAGTTTAAAAAATATCCCAAACATCCCAAATCCGATACCTGAGCCCTATTTTGGAGCAAAATTCTGGCTCTCTGCACGTATTTGCAGTTTGAAATTCTGACTTTTTATACTGAAAATATACCAATTACTGAAAGCGGCGGTGTGTCGCATTTTGCCCAAACCCCCCTGCAGTTTTCAAAATATCCCAAACATCCAAAGTCCGACACCTGAGCCATATTTTGGAGCGAAATTCTGGGTCTCTGCACGTATTTGCAGTTTGAAATTCCGAATTTTTATACTGAAAATATGCCAATTACTGAAAGCGGCGGTGGGTCACATTTTGCCCAAACCCCCCTGCAGTTTTAAAAATATCCCAAACATCCCAAATCCGATACCTTAGCCATATTTTGGAGCCAAATTCTGGCTCTCTGCACGTATTTGCAGTTTGAAATTCCGAATTTTTATACTGAAAATATACCAATTACTGAAAGCGGCGGTGAGTCACATTTTGCCCAAACCCCCCTGCAGTTTTCAAAATATCCCAAACATCCCAAATCCGATACCTGAGCCATATTTTGGAGCCAAATTTTGGCTTTCTGCATGTATTTGCTGTTGGAAATTCCGACTTTTTATACCGAAAAAATGCCAATTACTGAAAGTGGCGGTGGGTCACACTTTGCCCAAACCCCCCTGCAGTTTTCAAAATATCCCAAACATCCCAAATCCGATACCTGAGCCATATTTTAGAGCCAAATTTTGGCTCTCTGCACTTGTTCGCAGTTTGAAATTCCGGCTTTTTATACCGAAAATATGCCAATTACTGAAAGCGGCGGTGGGTCACATTTTGCCTAAACCCCCCTGCAGTTTTTAAAATACCCCAAACATCCCAAATCCGATACCTGAGCCATATTTTGGAGCCAAATTCTGGCTCCCTGCACGTATTTGCAGTTTGAAATTCCGACTTTTATACTGAAAATATACCAATTACTGAAAGCGGCGGTGGGTCACACTTTGGCCAAACCCCCCTGCAGTTTTCAAAATATCCCAAACATCCCAAATCCGATACCTGAGCGATATTTTGGAGGCAAATTCTGGCTCTCTGCACGTATTTGCAGTTCTAAATTCCGATTTTTATACCGAAAATATGCCAATTACTGAAAGCGGCGAGGAGTCACATTTTGCCAAAACCCCCCTGCAGTTTTCAAAATATCCCAAACATCCCAAATCCGATAACTGAGCCTTATTTTGGAGCCAAATTCTGGCTCTCTGCACGTATTCGTAGTTTGAAATTCCGAATTTTTATACTGAAAATATACCAATTACTGAAAGCGGCGGTGGGTCACACTTTGGCCAAACCCCCCTGCAGATTTCAAAATATCCCAAACATCCCAAATCCGATACCTGAGCCATATTTTAGAGCCAAATTCTGGCTTTCTGCATGTATTCGCAGTAGGAAATTCCAACTTTTTATACCGAAAATATGCCAATTACTGAAAGCGGCGAGGAGGTCACATTTTGCCCAAACCCCCCTGCAGTTTTTAAAATATCCCGAACATCCTGAATCCGGTACCTGAGCCATATTTTATAGCCAAATTCTGGCTCTCTGCACGTATTTGCAGTTTCATATTCCGACTTTTTATACTGAAAATATACCAATTACTGAAACCGGCGGTGGGTCACATTTTGCCCAAACCCACCTGCTGTTTTCAAAATATCCCAAACATCCCAAATCCGATACCTGAGCTATATTTTAGAGCAAATTTCTGGCTCTCTGCACGTATTCGCATTTGGAAATTCCGACTTTTTTTTACCGAAAATATCCCAATTACTGAAAGCGGCGGTGGGTCACATTTTGCCCAAACCCCCATGCAGTTTTCAAAATATCCCAAACATCCTAAATCCGATACCTGAGCCATATTTTAGAGCCAAATTCTGGCTCTCTGCACGTATTCGCAGTTTGAAATTCAGGCTTTTTATACCGAAAATATGCCAATTACTGAAAGTGGCAGTGGGTCACATTTTGCCCAAACCCCCCTGCAGTTTTCAAAATATCCCAAACATCCCAAATCCGATACCTGGGCCATATTTTGGAGGCAAATTCTGGCTCTCTGCGCGTATTTGCAGTTCTAAATTCCGACAATTTATACCGAAAATATGCCAATTACTGAAAGCGGCGGGGAGTCACATTTTGCCAAAACCCCCCTGCAGTTTTTAAAATATCCCAAACATCCCAAATCCGATACCTAAGCCATATTATGGAGCGAAATTCTGGCTCTCTGCACGTATTCGCAGTTTGAAATTCCAGCTTTTTATACCGAAAATATGCCAATTACTGAAAGCGGCGAGGAGGTCACATTTTGCCCAAACCCCCCTGCAGTTTTTAAAATTCCCGAACATCCCAAATCCGGTACCTGAGCCATATTTTATAGCCAAATTCTGGTTCTCTGCACGTATGTGCAGTTTCATATTCCGACTTTTTATACTGAAAATATACCAATTACTGAAACCGGCGGTGGGTCACATTTTGCACAAACCCACCTGCTGTTTTCAAAATATCCCAAACATCCCAAATCCGATACCTGAGCCATATTTTGGAGCCAAATTCTGGCTCCCTGCTCAAATTTGCAGTTTGAAATTCCGACTTTTTATACCGGAAATATGCCAATTACTGAAAGCAGCGGTGGGTCACATTTTGCCCAAAACCCCCTGCAGTTTTCAAAAATTCCCAAACATCCCAAATCCGACACCTGAGCTATATTTTGGAGCCATATTCTGACACTCTGCACGTATTTGCAGTTTGAAATTCCGACTTTTTATACTGAAAATATACCAATTACTGAAAGCGGCGGTGGGTCGCATTTTGCCCAAACGCCCCTGCAGTTTTCAAAATATCCCAAACATCCCAAATCCGATACCTAAGCCATATTTTGGAGCCAAATTCTGGCTCTCTGCACGTATTCGCAGTTTGAAATTTCGGGTTTTATACCGAAAATATGCCAATTACTGAAAGCGGCGGTGGGTCACATTTTGCCCAAACCCCCCTGCAGTTTTTAAAATATCCCAAACATCCCAAATCCGATACCTGAGCTTTATTTTGGAGCCAAATTCTGGCTCTCTGCACGTATTTGCAGTTTGAAATTCCGAATTTTTATACTGAAAATATACCAATTACTGAAAGCAGCGGTGGGTCACATTTTGCCCAAACCCCCCTGCAGTTTTCAAAATATCCCAAACATCCCAAATCCGATACCTGAGCCATATTCTGGAGCCAAATTCTGGCTCTCTGCACGTATTCGCAGTTTGAAATTCCAGCTTTTTATACCGAAAATATGCCAATTACTGAAAGCGGCGAGGAGGTCACATTTTGCCCAAACCCCGCTGCAGTTTTTAAAATATCCCGAACATCCCAAATCCGGTACCTGAGCCATATTTTATAGCCAAATTCTGGCTCTCTGCACGTATTTGCAGTTTCATATTCCGACTTTTTATACTGAAAATATACCAATTACTGAAACCGGCGGTGGGTCACATTTTGCCCAAACCCACCTGCAGTTTTCAAAATATCCCAAACATCCCAAATCCGATACCTGAGCCCTATTTTGGAGCCAAATTCTGGCTCTCTGCACGTATTCGCAGTTGGAAATTCCGGCTTTTTATACCGAAAATATCCCAATTACTGAAAACGGCGGTGGGTCACATTTTGCCCAAACCCCCTTGCAGTTTTCAAAATATCCCAAACATCCTAAATCCGATACCTGAGCCATATTTTAGAGCCATATTCTGACACTCTGCACGTATTTGCAGTTTGAAATTCCGACTTTTTATACCGGAAATATGCCAATTACTGAAAGCAGGGGTTGGTCACATTTTGCCCAAACCCCACTGCAGTTTTCAAAATATCCCAAACATCCCAAATCCGACACCTGAGCTATATTTTGGAGCCATATTCTGACACTCTGCACGTATTTGCAGCTTGAAATTCCGAATTTTATACTGAAAATATACCAATTACTGAAAGCGGCGGTGGGTCGCATTTTGCCCAAACCCCCCTGCAGTTTTCAAAATATCCCAAACATCCCAAATCCGATACCTGAGCCATATTTTGGAGCCATATTCTGGCTCTCTGCACGTATTCGCAGTTGGAAATTCCGGCTTTTTATACCGAAAATATGACAATTACTGAAAGCGGCGGTGGGTCACATTTTGCCCTAACCGCCCCCTGCAGTTTTCAAAATATCCCAACATCCCAAATCCGATACCTGAGCCATATTTTAGAGCCAAATTCTGGCTCTCTGCACGTATTCGCAGTTTGAAATTCCGGCTTTTTATACCGAAAATATCCCAATTACTGAAACCGGCGGTGGGTCACATTTTGCACAAACCCACCTGCTGTTTTCAAAATATCCCAAACATCCCAAATCCGATACCTGAGGCATATTCTGGAGCCAAATTCTGGCTCTCTGCACGTATTCGCAGTTTGAAATTCCAGCTTTTTATACCGAAAATATGCCAATTACTGAAAGCAGCGAGGAGGTCACATTTTGCCCAAACCCCCCTGCAGTTTTCAAAAATTCCCAAACATCCCAAATCCGACACCTGAGCTATATTTTGGAGCCATATTCTGACACTCTGCACGTATTTGCAGTTTGAAATTCCGACTTTTTATACTGAAAATATACCAATTACTGAAAGCGGCGGTGGGTCGCATTTTGCCCAAACCCCCCTGCAGTTTTCAAAATATCCCAAACATCCCAAGTCCGATACCTGAGACTTATTTTGGAGCCAAATTCTGGCTCTCTGCACGTATTCGCAGTTTGAAATTCCGACTTTTTATACCGAAAATATGCCAATTACTGAAAGCAGCGGTGGGTCACATTTTGCCCAAACCCCCCTGCAGTTTTCAAAATATCCCAAACATTCCAAATCCGATACCCGAGCCATATTTTAGAGCCAAATTCTGGCTCTCTGCACGTATTCGCAGTTTGAAATTTCGGGTTTTATACCGAAAATATGCCAATTACTGAAAGCGGCGGTGGGTCACATTTTGCCCAAACCCCCCTGCAGTTTTTAAAATATCCCGAACATCCCAAATCCGGTACCTGAGCAATATTTTATAGCCAAATTCTGGCTCTCTGCACGTATTTGCAGTTTCATATTCCGACTTTTTATACTGAAAATATACCAATTACTGAAACCGGCGGTGGGTCACATTTTGCCCAAACCCACCTGCAGTTTTCAAAATATCCCAAACATCCCAAATCCGATACCTGAGCCCTATTTTGGAGCCAAATTCTGGCTCTCTGCACGTATTCGCAGTTGGAAATTCCGGCTTTTTATACCGAAAATATCCCAATTACTGAAAACGGCGGTGGGTCACATTTTGCCCAAACCCCCTTGCAGTTTTCAAAATATCCCAAACATCCTAAATCCGATACCTGAGCCATATTTTAGAGCCATATTCTGACACTCTGCACGTATTTGCAGTTTGAAATTCCGACTTTTTATACCGGAAATATGCCAATTACTGAAAGAAGGGGTTGGTCACATTTTGCCCAAACCCCACTGCAGTTTTCAAAATATCCCAAACATCCCAAATCCGACACCTGAGCTATATTTTGGAGCCATATTCTGACACTCTGCACGTATTTGCAGTTTGAAATTCCGACTTTTTATACTGAAAATATACCAATTACTGAAAGCGGCGGTGGGTCGCATTTTGCCCAAACCCCCCTGCAGTTTTCAAAATATCCCAAACATCCCAAATCCGATACCTGAGCCATATTTTAGAGCCAAATTCTGGCTCTCTGCACGTATTCGCAGTTTGAAATTCCGGCTTTTTATACCGAAAATATGCCAATTACTGAAACCGGCGGTGGGTCACATTTTGCACAAACCCACCTGCTGTTTTCAAAATATCCCAAACATCCCAAATCCGATACCTGAGCTATATTTTAGAGCAAATTTCTGGCTCTCGGCACGTATTCGCATTTGGAAATTCCGACTTTTTTTTACCGAAAATATCCCAATTACTGAAAGCGGCGGTGGGTCACATTTTGCCCAAACCCCCATGCAGTTTTCAAAATATCCCAAACATCCTAAATCCGATACCTGAGCCATATTTTAGAGCCAAATTCTGGCTCTCTGCACGTATTCGCAGTTTGAAATTCAGGCTTTTTATACCGAAAATATGCCAATTACTGAAAGTGGCAGTGGGTCACATTTTGCCCAAACCCCCCTGCAGTTTTCAAAATATCCCAAACATCCCAAATCCGATACCTGGGCCATATTTTGGAGGCAAATTCTGGCTCTCTGCGCGTATTTGCAGTTCTAAATTCCGACTTTTTATACCGAAAATATGCCAATTACTGAAAGCGGCGGGGAGTCACATTTTGCCAAAACCCCCCTGCAGTTTTTAAAATATCCCAAACATCCCAAATCCGATACCTAAGCCATATTATGGAGCGAAATTCTGGCTCTCTGCACGTATTCGCAGTTTGAAATTCCAGCTTTTTATACCGAAAATATGCCAATTACTGAAAGCGGCGAGGAGGTCACATTTTGCCCAAACCCCCCTGCAGTTTTTAAAATTCCCGAACATCCCAAATCCGGTACCTGAGCCATATTTTATAGCCAAATTCTGGCTCTCTGCACGTATGTGCAGTTTCATATTCCGACTTTTTATACTGAAAATATACCAATTACTGAAACCGGCGGTGGGTCACATTTTGCACAAACCCACCTGCTGTTTTCAAAATATCCCAAACATCCCAAATCCGATTCCTGAGCCATATTTTGGAGCCAAATTCTGGCTCCCTGCTCAAATTTGCAGTTTGAAATTCCGACTTTTTATACCGGAAATATGCCAATTACTTAAAGCAGCGGTGGGTCACATTTTGCCCAAAACCCCCTGCAGTTTTCAAAAATTCCCAAACATCCCAAATCCGACACCTGAGCTATATTTTGGAGCCATATTCTGACACTCTGCACGTATTTGCAGTTTGAAATTCCGACTTTTTATACTGAAAATATACCAATTACTGAAAGCGGCGGTGGGTCGCATTTTGCCCAAACCCCCCTGCAGTTTTCAAAATATCCCAAACATCCCAAGTCCGATACCTGAGACTTATTTTGGAGCCAAATTCTGGCTCTCTGCACGTATTCGCAGTTTGAAATTCCGACTTTTTATACCGAAAATATGCCAATTACTGAAAGCAGCGGTGGGTCACATTTTGCCCAAACCCCCCTGCAGTTTTCAAAATATCCCAAACATTCCAAATCCGATACCCGAGCCATATTTTAGAGCCAAATTCTGGCTCTCTGCACGTATTCGCAGTTTGAAATTTCGGGTTTTATACCGAAAATATGCCAATTACTGAAAGCGGCGGTGGGTCACATTTTGCCCAAACCCCCCTGCAGTTTTTAAAATATCCCAAACATCCCAAATCCGATACCTGAGCCCTATTTTGGAGCCAAATTCTGGCTCTCTGCACGTATTCGCAGTTGGAAATTCCGGCTTTTTATACCGAAAATATCCCAATTACTGAAAACGGCGGTGGGTCACATTTTGCCCAAACCCCCTTGCAGTTTTCAAAATATCCCAAACATCCTAAATCCGATACCTGAGCCATATTTTAGAGCCATATTCTGACACTCTGCACGTATTTGCAGTTTGAAATTCCGACTTTTTATACCGGAAATATGCCAATTACTGAAAGCAGGGGTTGGTCACATTTTGCCCAAACCCCACTGCAGTTTTCAAAATATCCCAAACATCCCAAATCCGACACCTGAGCTATATTTTGGAGCCATATTTTGACACTCTGCACGTATTTGCAGTTTGAAATTCCGACTTTTTATACTGAAAATATACCAATTACTGAAAGCGGCGGTGGGTCGCATTTTGCCCAAACCCCCCTGCAGTTTTCAAAATATCCCAAACATCCCAAATCCGATACCTGAGCCATATTTTGGAGCCATATTCTGGCTCTCTGCACGTATTCGCAGTTGGAAATTCCGGCTTTTTATACCGAAAATATGCCAATTACTGAAAGCGGCGGTGGGTCACATTTTGCCCTAACCCCACCTGCAGTTTTCAAAATATCCCAACATCCCAAATCCGATACCTGAGCAATATTTTAGAGCCAAATTCTGGCTCTCTGCACGTATTCGCAGTTTGAAATTCCGGCTTTTTATACCGAAAATATGCCAATTACTGAAACCGGCGGTGGGTCACATTTTGCACAAACCCACCTGCTGTTTTCAAAATATCCCAAACATCCCAAATCCGATACCTGAGCCATATTCTGGAGCCAAATTCTGGCTCTCTGCACGTATTCGCAGTTTGAAATTCCAGATTTTTATACCGAAAATATGCCAATTACTGAAAGCGGCGAGGAGGTCACATTTTGCCCAAACCCCCCTGCAGTTTTTAAAATATCCCGAACATCCCAAATCCGGTACCTGAGCCATATTTTATAGCCAAATTCTGGCTCTCTGCACGTATTTGCAGTTTCATATTCCGAATTTTTATACTGAAAATATACCAATTACTGAAACCGGCGGTGGGTCACATTTTGCCCAAACCCATCTGCAGTTTTCAAAATATCCCAAACATCCCAAATCCGATACCTGAGCCCTATTTTGGAGCCAAATTCTGGCTCTCTGCACGTATTCGCAGTTGGAAATTCCGGCTTTTTATACCGAAAATATCCCAATTACTGAAAACGGCGGTGGGTCATATTTTGCCCAAACCCCCTTGCAGTTTTCAAAATATCCCAAACATCCTAAATCCGATACCTGAGCCATATTTTAGAGCCATATTCTGACACTCTGCACGTATTTGCAGTTTGAAATTCCGACTTTTTATACCGGAAATATGCCAATTACTGAAAGCAGGGGTTGGTCACATTTTGCCCAAACCCCACTGCAGTTTTCAAAATATCCCAAACATCCCAAATCCGACACCTGAGCTATATTTTGGAGCCATATTCTGACACTCTGCACGTATTTGCAGTTTGAAATTCCGACTTTTTATACTGAAAATATACCAATTACTGAGAGCGGCGGTGGGTCGCATTTTGCCCAAACCCCCCTGCAGTTTTCAAAATATCCCAAACATCCCAAATCCGATACCTGAGCCATATTTTGGAGCCATATTCTGGCTCTCTGCACGTATTCGCAGTTGGAAATTCCGGCTTTTTATACCGAAAATATGCCAATTACTGAAAGCGGCGGTGGGTCACATTTTGCCCTAACCCCCCCTGCAGTTTTCAAAATATCCCAACATCCCAAATCCGATACCTGAGCCATATTTTAGAGCCAAATTCTGGCTCTCTGCACGTATTCGCAGTTTGAAATTCCGGCTTTTTATACCGAAAATATGCCAATTACTGAAACAGGCGGTGGGTCACATTTTGCACAAACCCACCTGCTGTTTTCAAAATATCCCAAACATCCCAAATCCGATACCTGAGCCATATTTTGGAGCCAAATTCTGGCTCCCTGCTCGTATTTGCAGTTTGAAATTCCGACTTTTTATACCGGAAATATGCCAATTACTGAAAGCGGCGAGGAGGTCACATTTTGCCCAAACCCCCCTGCAGTTTTCAAAAATTCCCAAACATCCCAAATCCGACACCTGAGCTATATTTTGGAGCCATATTCTGACACTCTACACGTATTTGCAGTTTGAAATTCCGACTTTTTTTACTGAAAATATACCAATTACTGAAAGCGGCGGTGGGTCGCATTTTGCCCAAACGCCCCTGCAGTTTTCAAAATATCCCAAACATCCCAAATCCGATACCTGAGCCATATTTTGGAGCCAAATTCTGGCTCTCTGCACGTATTTGCAGTTTGAAATTCCGACTTTTATACTGAAAATATACCAAGTACTGTAAGCGGTGGTGGGTCACATTTTGCCCAAACCCCCCTGCAGTTTTCAAAATATCCCAAACATCCCAAGTCCGATACCTGAGACTTATTTTGGAGCCAAATTCTGGCTCTCTGCACGTATTCGCAGTTTGAAATTCCGACTTTTTATACCGAAAATATGCCAATTACTGAAAGCAGCGGTGGGTCACATTTTGCCCAAACCCCCCTGCAGTTTTCAAAATATCCCAAACATTCCAAATCCGATACCCGAGCCATATTTTAGAGCCAAATTCTGGCTCTCTGCACGTATTCGCAGTTTGAAATTTCGGGTTTTATACCGAAAATATGCCAATTACTGAAAGCGGCGGTGGGTCACATTTTGCCCAAACCCCCCTGCAGTTTTTAAAATATCCCAAACATCCCAAATCCGATACCTGAGCCCTATTTTGGAGCCAAATTCTGGCTCTCTGCACGTATTCGCAGTTTGAAATTCCAGCTTTTTTTACCGAAAATATGCCAATTACTGAAAGCGGCGAGGAGGTCACATTTTGCCCAAACCCCCCTGCAGTTTTTAAAATATCCCAAACATCCCAAATCCGGTATCTGAGCCATATTTTATAGCCAAATTCTGGCTCTCTGCACGTATTTGCAGTTTCATATTCCGACTTTTTGTACTGAAAATATACCAATTACTGAAACCGGCGGTGGGTCACATTTTGCCCAAACCCACCTGCAGTTTTCAAAATATCCCAAACATCCCAAATCCGATACCTGAGCCCTATTTTGGAGCCAAATTCTGGCTCTCTGCACGTATTCGCAGTTGGAAATTCCGACTTTTTATACCGGAAATATGCCAAATACTGAAAGCAGCGGTTGGTCACATTTTGCCCAAACCCCCCTGCAGTTTTCAAAATATCCCAAACATCCCAAATCCGACACCTGAGCTATATTTTGGAGCCATATTCTGACACTCTGCACGTATTTGCAGTTTGAAATTCCGACTTTTTATACTGAAAATATACCAATTACTGAAAGCGGCGGTGGGTCGCATTTTGCCCAAACCCCCCTGCAGTTCTCAAAATATCCCAAACATCCCAAATCCGATACCTGAGCCATATTTTGGAGCCATATTCTGGCTCTCTGCACGTATTCGCAGTTGGAAATTCCGGCTTTTTATACCGAAAATATGCCAATTACTGAAAGCGGCGGTGGGTCACATTTTGCCCTAACCCCCCCTGCAGTTTTCAAAATATCCCAACATCCCCAATCCGATACCTGAGCCATATTTTAGAGCCAAATTCTGGCTCTCTGCACGTATTCGCAGTTTGAAATTCCGGCTTTTTATACCGAAAATATGCCAATTACTGAAACCGGCGGTGGGTCACATTTTGCACAAACCCACCTGCTGTTTTCAAAATATCCCAAACATCCCAAATCCGATACCTGAGCCATATTTTGGAGCCAAATTCTGGCTCCCTGCTCGTATTTGCAGTTTGAAATTCCGACTTTTTATACCGGAAATATGCCAATTACTGAAAGCGGCGAGGAGGTCACATTTTGCCCAAACCCCCCTGCAGTTTTCAAAAATTCCCAAACATCCCAAATCCGACACCTGAGCTATATTTTGGAGCCATATTCTGACACTCTGCACGTATTTGCAGTTTGAAATTCCGACTTTTTATACTGAAAATATACCAATTACTGAAAGCGGCGGTGGGTCGCATTTTGCCCAAACGCCCATGCAGTTTTCAAAATATCCCAAACATCCCAAATCCGATTCCTGAGCCATATTTTAGAGCCAAATTCTGGCTCTCTGCACTCATTCGCAGTTTGAAATTCCGGCTTTTTATACCGAAAATATGCCAATTACTGAAAGCGGCGGTGGGTCACATTTTGCCCAAACCCCCCTGCAGTTTTCAAAATATCCCAAACATCCCAAATCCGATACCCGAGCCATATTTTAGAGCCAAATTCTGGCTCCCTGCACGTATTCGCAGTTCAAATTCCTGCTATTTATACCGAAAATATGTCAATTACTGAAAGCGGCGGTGGGTCACAGTTTGCCCAAACCCCCCTGCTGGTTTAAAAATATCCCAAACATCCCAAATCCGATACCTGAGCCATATTTTAAAGCCATATTCTGGCTCTCTGCACGTATTTGCAGTTTGAAATTCCGAATTTTTATACCGAAAATATGCCAATTACTAAAAGCGGCGGTGAGTCACATTATGCCCAAACCCCCTTGCAGTTTTCAAAATATCCCAAACATCTGAAATCCGATTCCTGAGCCATATTTCAGAGCCAAATTCTGGCTCTCTGCACGTATTCGCAGTTTGAAATTCCGACTTTTTATACCGAAAATATGCCAATTACTGAAAGCGGCGGTGGGTCACATTTTGCCCAAACCCCCCTGTAGTATTTAAAATATCCCAAACATCCCGAATCCGATACCTGAGCCTTATTTTGGAGCCAAATTCTGGCTCTCTGTACGTATTCGCAGTTTGAAATTCCGAATTTTTTTACCGAAAATATGCCAATTACTGAAAGCGGCGGTGAGTCACATTATGCCCAAACCCCCCTGCAGTTTTCAAAATATCCCAAACATCCCAAATCCGATACCTGAGCCATGTTTTGGAGCCAAGTTCTGGCTCTCTGCATGTTTTCGCAGTTGGAAATTCCGACTTTTTATACCGAAAATATGCCAATTACTGAGAGAGTCGGTGGGTCACATTTTGCCCAAACCCCCTTGCAGTTTTTAAAATATCCCAAACATCCTAAATCCGATACCTGAGCCATATTTTAGAGCCAAAATCTGGCTCTCTGCACGTATTCGCATTTTGAAATTCCGGCTTTTTATAAAGAAAATATGCCAATTACTGAAAGCAGCGGTGGGTCACATTTTGCCCAAACCCCCCTGCACTTTTCAAAATATCCCAAACATCCCAAATCCGATACCTGAGCCATATTTTGGAGCCAAATTCTGGCTCTCTGCACGTATTCGCAGTTTGAAATTCCGACTTTTTATACTGAAAATATACCAATTACTGAAAGCGGCGGTGGGTCACATTTTGCCCAAACCCCACTGCAGTTTTCAAAATATCCCAAACATCCCAAATCCGATACCTCAGCCATATTTTGGAGCCAAATTCTGGCTCTTTGCATGTATTCGCAGTTTGAAATTCAGACTTTTTATACCGAAAATATGCCAATTACTGAAAGCAGCGGTGGGTCTCATTTTGCCCAAACCCCCCTGCAGTTTTCAAAATATCCCAAACATCCCAAATCCGATACCCGAGCCATATTTTAGAGCCAAATTCTGGCTCTCTGCAAGTATTCGCAGTTTGAAATTCCGGCTTTTTATACCGAAAATATGCCAATTACTGAGAGCAGCGTTGGGTCACATTTTGCCCAAACCCCACTGCAGTTTTCAAAATATCCCAAACATCCCCAATCAGATACCTTAGCTATATTTTGGAGCCAAATTCTGGCTCTCTGCACGTATTTGCAGTTTGAAATTCCGAATTTGTATACTGAAATTATACCAATTACTGAAAGCGGCGGTGGGTCACATTTTGCCCAAACTCCCCTGCAGTTTTCAAAATATCCCAAACATCCCAAATCCGATACCTGAACCATATTTTTGAGCCAAATTCTGGCTCTCTGCACGTATTTGCAGTTTGAAATTCAAACTTTTTATACCGAAAATATGCCAATTACCGAAAGCGGCGGTGAGTCACATTTTGCCCAAACCCCACTGCAGTATTCAAAATATCCCAAACATCCCAAATCCGATACCTGAGCCATACTTTAGAGCCAAATTCTGGCTCTTTGCACGTATTCGCAGTTTAAAATTCCGGCTTTTTATACCGAAAATATGCCAATTACTGAAAGCGGCGGTGGGTCACATTTTGCCCAAACCCCCCTGCAGTTTTTAAAATATCCCAAACATCCCAAATCCGATACCTGAGCCATATTTTGGAGCCAAATTCTGGCTCTCTCCACGTATTCGCAGTTTGAAATTCCGACTTTTTATACCGCAAATATGCCAATTACTGAAAGCGGCGGTGGGTCACATTTTGCCCAAACCCCCCTGCAGTTTTCAAAATATCCCAAACATCCCAAATCCGATACCCGAGCCATAATTTAGAGCCAAATTCTGGCTCCCTGCACGTATTCGCAGTTCAAATTCATGCTATTTATACCGAAAATATGTCAATTACTGAAAGCGGCGGTGGGTCACAGTTTGCCCAAACCCCCCTGCTGTTTTAAAAATATCCCAAACATCCCAAATCCGATACCTGAGCCATATTTTAAAGCCATATTCTGGCTCTCTGCACGTATTTGCAGTTTGAAATTCCGACTTTTTATACCGAAAATATGCCAATTACTGAAAGCGGCGGTGAGTCACATTATGCCCAAACCCCCCTGCAGTTTTCAAAATATCCCAAACATCCCAAATCCGATACCTGAGCCATGTTTTGGAGCCAAGTTCTGGCTCTCTGCATGTTTTCGCAGTTGGAAATTCCGACTTTTTATACCGAAAATATGCCAATTACTGAGAGAGTCGGTGGGTCACATTTTGCCCAAACCCCCTTGCAGTTTTTAAAATATCCCAAACATCCTAAATCCGATACCTGAGCCATATTTTAGAGCCAAAATCTGGCTCTCTGCACGTATTCGCATTTTGAAATTCCGGCTTTTTATAAAGAAAATATGCCAATTACTGAAAGCAGCGGTGGGTCACATTTTGCCCAAACCCCCCTGCACTTTTCAAAATATCCCAAACATCCCAAATCCGATACCTGAGCCATATTTTGGAGCCAAATTCTGGCTCTCTGCACGTATTCGCAGTTTGAAATTCCGACTTTTTATACTGAAAATATACCAATTACTGAAAGCGGCGGTGGGTCACATTTTGCCCAAACCCCACTGCAGTTTTCAAAATATCCCAAACATCCCAAATCCGATACCTCAGCCATATTTTGGACCCAAATTCTGGCTCTCTGCATGTATTCGCAGTTTGAAATTCAGACTTTTTATACCGAAAATATGCCAATTACTGAAAGCAGCGGTGGGTCTCATTTTGCCCAAACCCCCCTGCAGTTTTCAAAATATCCCAAACATCCCAAATCCGATACCCGAGCCATATTTTAGAGCCAAATTCTGGCTCTCTGCAAGTATTCTCAGTTTGAAATTCCGGCTTTTTATACCGAAAATATGCCAATTACTGAGAGCAGCGTTGGGTCACATTTTGCCCAAACCCGACTGCAGTTTTCAAAATATCCCAAACATCCCCAATCAGATACCTTAGCTATATTTTGGAGCCAAATTCTGGCTCTCTGCACGTATTTGCAGTTTGAAATTCCGAATTTGTATACTGAAAATATACCAATTACTGAAAGCGGCGGTGGGTCACATTTTGCCCAAACTCCCCTGCAGTTTTCAAAATATCCCAAACATCCCAAATCCGATACCTGAACCATATTTTTGAGCCAAATTCTGGCTCTCTGCACGTATTTGCAGTTTGAAATTCAAACTTTTTATACCGAAAATATGCCAATTACCGAAAGCGGCGGTGAGTCACATTTTGCCCAAACCCCACTGCAGTATTCAAAATATCCCAAACATCCCAAATCCGATACCTGAGCCATACTTTAGAGCCAAATTCTGGCTCTTTGCACGTATTCGCAGTTTGAAATTCCGGCTTTTTATACCGAAAATATGCCAATTACTGAAAGCGGCGGTGGGTCACATTTTGCCCAAACCCCCCTGCAGTTTTTAAAATATCCCAAACATCCCAAATCCGATACCTGAGCCATATTTTGGAGCCAAATTCTGGCTCTCTCCACGTATTCGCAGTTTGAAATTCCGACTTTTTATACCGCAAATATGCCAATTACTGAAAGCGGCGGTGGGTCACATTTTGCCCAAACCCCCCTGCAGTTTTCAAAATATCCCAAACATCCCAAATCCGATACCCGAGCCATAATTTAGAGCCAAATTCTGGCTCCCTGCACGTATTCGCAGTTCAAATTCCTGCTATTTATACCGAAAATATGTCAATTACTGAAAGCGGCGGTGGGTCACAGTTTGCCCAAACCCCCCTGCTGTTTTAAAAATATCCCAAACATCCCAAATCCGATACCTGAGCCATATTTTAAAGCCATATTCTGGCTCTCTGCACGTATTTGCAGTTTGAAATTCCGACTTTTTATACCGAAAATATGCCAATTACTGAAAGCGGCGGTGAGTCACATTATGCCCAAACCCCCCTGCAGTTTTCAAAATATCCCAAACATCTCAAATCCGATTCCTGAGCCATATTTCAGAGCCAAATTCTGGCTCTCTGCACGTATTCGCAGTTTGAAATTCCGACTTTTTATACCGAAAATATGCCAATTACTGAAAGCGGCGGTGGGTCATATTTTGCCCAAACCCCCCTGTAGTATTTAAAATATCCCAAACATCCCGAATCCGATACCTGAGCCTTATTTTGGAGCCAAATTCTGGCTCTCTGTACGTATTCGCAGTTTGAAATTCCGAATTTTTATACCGAAAATATGCCAATTACTGAAAGCGGCGGTGGGTCACATTTTGCCCAAACCCCCCTGCAGTTTTCAAAATATCCCAAACATCCCAAATCCGATACCTGAGCCATGTTTTGGAGCCAAGTTCTGGCTCTCTGTATGTTTTCGCAGTTGGAAATTCCGAATTTTTATACCGAAAATATGCCAATTACTGAGAGAGTCGGTGGGTCACATTTTGCCCAAACCCCCTTGCAGTTTTTAAAATATCCCAAACATCCTAAATCCGATACCTGAGCCATATTTTAGAGCCAAAATCTGGCTCTCTGCACGTATTCGCATTTTGAAATTCCGGCTTTTTATGAAGAAAATATGCCAATTACTGAAAGCAGCGGTGGGTCACATTTTGCCCAAACCCCCCTGCACTTTTCAAAATATCCCAAACATCCCAAATCCGATACCTGAGCCATATTTTGGAGCCAAATTCTAGCTCTCTGCACGTATTCGCAGTTTGAAATTCCGACTTTTTATACTGAAATTATACCAATTACTGAAAGTGGCGGTGGGTCACATTTTGCCCAAACCCCACTGCAGTTTTCAAAATATCCCAAACATCCCAAATCCGATACCTCAGCCATATTTTGGAGCCAAATTCTGGCTCTCTGCATGTATTCGCAGTTTGAAATTCCGACTTTTTATACCGAAAATATGCCAATTACTGAGAGCGGCGGTGGGTCTCATTTTGCCCAAACCCCCCTGCAGTTTTCAAAATATCCCAAACATCCCAAATCCGATACCCGAGCCATATTTTAGAGCCAAATTCTGGCTCTCTGCAAGTATTCGCAGTTTGAAATTCCGGCTTTTTATACCGAAAATATGCCAATTACTGAGAGCAGCGTTGGGTCACATTTTGCCCAAACCCCACTGCAGTTTTCAAAATATCCCAAACATCCCCAATCAGATACCTTAGCTATATTTTGGAGCCAAATTCTGGCTCTCTGCACGTATTTGCAGTTTGAAATTCCGAATTTGTATACTGAAAATATACCAATTACTGAAAGCGGCGGTGGGTCACATTTTGCCCAAACTCCCCTGCAGTTTTCAAAATATCCCAAACATCCCAAATCCGATACCTGAACCATATTTTTGAGCCAAATTCTGGCTCTCTGCACGTATTTGCAGTTTGAAATTCAAACTTTTTATACCGAAAATATGCCAATTACCGAAAGCGGCGGTGAGTCACATTTTGCCCAAACCCCACTGCAGTATTCAAAATATCCCAAACATCCCAAATCCGATACCTGAGCCATACTTTAGAGCCAAATTCTGGCTCTTTGCACGTATTCGCAGTTTGAAATTCCGGCTTTTTATACCGAAAATATGCCAATTACTGAAAGCGGCGGTGGGTCACATTTTGCCCAAACCCCCCTGCAGTTTTTAAAATATCCCAAACATCCCAAATCCGATACCTGAGCCATATTTTGGAGCCAAATTCTGGCTCTCTCCACGTATTCGCAGTTTGAAATTCCGACTTTTTATACCGCAAATATGCCAATTACTGAAAGCGGCGGTGGGTCACATTTTGCCCAAACCCCCCTGCAGTTTTCAAAATATCCCAAACATCCCAAATCCGATACCCGAGCCATAATTTAGAGCCAAATTCTGGCTCCCTGCACGTATTCGCAGTTCAAATTCCTGCTATTTATACCGAAAATATGTCAATTACTGAAAGCGGCGGTGGGTCACAGTTTGCCCAAACCCCCCTGCTGTTTTAAAAATATCCCAAACATCCCAAATCCGATACCTGAGCCATATTTTAAAGCCATATTCTGGCTCTCTGCACGTATTTGCAGTTTGAAATTCCGACTTTTTATACCGAAAATATGCCAATTACTGAAAGCGGCGGTGAGTCACATTATGCCCAAACCCCCCTGCAGTTTTCAAAATATCCCAAACATCTCAAATCCGATTCCTGAGCCATATTTCAGAGCCAAATTCTGGCTCTCTGCACGTATTCGCAGTTTGAAATTCCGACTTTTTATACCGAAAATATGCCAATTACTGAAAGCGGCGGTGGGTCATATTTTGCCCAAACCCCCCTGTAGTATTTAAAATATCCCAAACATCCCGAATCCGATACCTGAGCCTTATTTTGGAGCCAAATTCTGGCTCTCTGTACGTATTCGCAGTTTGAAATTCCGAATTTTTATACCGAAAATATGCCAATTACTGAAAGCGGCGGTGGGTCACATTTTGCCCAAACCCCCCTGCAGTTTTCAAAATATCCCAAACATCCCAAATCCGATACCTGAGCCATGTTTTGGAGCCAAGTTCTGGCTCTCTGTATGTTTTCGCAGTTGGAAATTCCGAATTTTTATACCGAAAATATGCCAATTACTGAGAGAGTCGGTGGGTCACATTTTGCCCAAACCCCCTTGCAGTTTTTAAAATATCCCAAACATCCTAAATCCGATACCTGAGCCATATTTTAGAGCCAAAATCTGGCTCTCTGCACGTATTCGCATTTTGAAATTCCGGCTTTTTATGAAGAAAATATGCCAATTACTGAAAGCAGCGGTGGGTCACATTTTGCCCAAACCCCCCTGCACTTTTCAAAATATCCCAAACATCCCAAATCCGATACCTGAGCCATATTTTGGAGCCAAATTCTAGCTCTCTGCACGTATTCGCAGTTTGAAATTCCGACTTTTTATACTGAAATTATACCAATTACTGAAAGCGGCGGTGGGTCACATTTTGCCCAAACCCCACTGCAGTTTTCAAAATATCCCAAACATCCCAAATCCGATACCACAGCCATATTTTGGAGCCAAATTCTGGCTCTCTGCATGTATTCGCAGTTTGAAATTCCGACTTTTTATACCGAAAATATGCCAATTACTGAGAGCGGCGGTGGGTCTCATTTTGCCCAAACCCCCCTGCAGTTTTCAAAATATCCCAAACATCCCAAATCCGATACCCGAGCCATATTTTAGAGCCAAATTCTGGCTCTCTGCAAGTATTCGCAGTTTGAAATTCCGGCTTTTTATACCGAAAATATGCCAATTACTGAGAGCGGCGTTGGTTCACATTTTGCCCAAACCCCCCTGCAGTTTAAAAAATATCCCAAACATCCCCAATCAGATACCTTAGCTATATTTTGGAGCCAAATTCTGGCTCTCTGCACGTATTTGCAGTTTGAAATTCCGAATTTGTATACTGAAAATATACCAATTACTGAAAGCGGCGGTGGGTCACATTTTGCCCAAACCCCCTTGCAGTTTTCAAAATATCCCAAACATCCCAAATCCGATACCTGAACCATATTTTTGAGCCAAATTCTGGCTCTCTGCACGTATTTGCAGTTTGAAATTCAAACTTTTTATACCGAAAATATGCCAATTACCGAAAGCGGCGGTGAGTCACATTTTGCCCAAACCCCACTGCAGTATTCAAAATATCCCAAACATCCCAAATCCGATACCTGAGCCATACTTTAGAGCCAAATTCTGGCTCTTTGCACGTATTCGCAGTTTGAAATTCCGGCTTTTTATACCGAAAATATGCCAATTACTGAAAGCGGCGGTGGGTCACATTTTGCCCAAACCCCCCTGCAGTTTTTAAAATATCCCAAACATCCCAAATCCGATACCAGAGCCCTATTTTGGAGCAAAATTCTGGCTCTCTGCACGTATTTGCAGTTTGAAATTCTGACTTTTTATACTGAAAATATACCAATTACTGAAAGCGGCGGTGTGTCGCATTTTGCCCAAACCCCCCTGCAGTTTTCAAAATATCCCAAACATCCAAAGTCCGACACCTGAGCCATATTTTGGAGCGAAATTCTGGGTCTCTGCACGTATTTGCAGTTTGAAATTCCGAATTTTTATACTGAAAATATGCCAATTACTGAAAGCGGCGGTGGGTCACATTTTGCCCAAACCCCCCTGCAGTTTTCAAAATATCCCAAACATCCCAAATCCAATACCTGAGCCATATTTTAGAGCCAAAATCTGGCTCTCTGCACGTTTTTGCAGTTGGAAATTCCAGCTTTTTATACCGAATATATGCCAATTACTGAAAGCAGCGAGGAGGTCACATTTTGCCCAAACCCCCCTGCAGTTTTTAAAATATCCCGAACATCCCAAATCCGGTACCTGAGCCATATTTTGGAGCCAAATTCTGGCTCTCTGCACGTATTTGCAGTTTCATATTCCGACTTTTTATACTGAAAATATACCAATTACTGAAACCGGCGGTGGGTCACATTTTGCCCAAACCCACCTGCAGTTTTCAAAATATCCCAAACATCCCAAATCCGATACCTGAGCCCTATTTTGGAGCCAAATTCTGGCTCTCTGCCCGTATTCGCAGTTGGAAATTCCGGCTTTTTATACCGAAAATATCCCAATTACTGAAAACGGCGGTGAGTCACATTTTGCTCAAACCCCCCTGCAGTATTCAAAATATCCCAAACATCCTAAATCCGATACCTGAGCCATACTTTAGAGCCAAATTCTGGCTCTCTGCACGTATTCGCAGTTTGAAATTCCGGCTTTTTATACCGAAAATATGCCAATTACTGAAAGCAGCGGTGGGTCACATTTTGCCCAAACCCCCCTGCAGTTTTTAAAATATCCCAAACATCCCAAATCCGGTACCTGAGCCATATTTTGGAGCCAAATTCTGGCTCTCTGCACGTATTCGCAGTTTGAAATTCCGACTTTTTATACCGCAAATATGCCAATTACTGAACGCGGCGGTGTGTCACATTTTGCCCAAACCCCCCATGCAGTTTTCAAAATATCCCAAACATCCCAAATCCGATACCCGAGCCATATTTTAGAGCCAAATTCTGGCTCTCTGCACGTATTCGCAGTTTGAAATTCTGGCTTTTTATACCGAAAATATGCCAATTACTGAAAGCGGCGGTGGGTCACATTTTGCCCAAACCCCCCTGCAGTTTTAAAAATATCCCAAACATCCCAAATCCGATACCTGAGCCATATTTTGGAGCCAAATTTTGGCTTTCTGCATGTATTCGCTGTTGGAAATTCCGACTTTTTATACCGAAAAAATGCCAATTACTGAAAGTGGCGGTGGGTCACACTTTGCCCAAACCCCCCTGCAGTTTTTAAAATATCCCAAACATCCCAAATCCGATACCTGAGCCATATTTTGGAGCCGTATTCTGGCTCTCTGCACGTATTCGCAGTTGGAAATTCCGGGTTTTATACCGAAAATATGCCAATTACTGAAAGCGGCGGTGGGTCACATTTTGCCCAAACCCCCCCTGCAGTTTTCAAAATATCCCAAACATCCCAAATCCGATACCTGAGCCATATTTTAGAGCCAAATTTTGGCTCTCTGCACGTGTTCGCAGTTTGAAATTCCGGCTTTTTATACCGAAAATATGCCAATTACTGAAAGCGGCGGTGGGTCACATTTTGCCTAAACCCCCCTGCAGTTTTTAAAATACCCCAAACATCCCAAATCCGATACCTGAGCAATATTTTGGAGCCAAATTCTGGCTCCCTGCACGTATTTGCAGTTTGAAATTCCGACTTTTATACTGAAAATATACCAATTACTGAAAGCGGCGGTGGGTCACATTTTGCCCAAACCCCCCTGCAGTTTTCAAAATATCCCAAACATCCCAAATCCGATACCTGAGCGATATTTGGAGGCAAATTCTGGCTCTCTGCACGTATTTGCAGTTCTAAATTCCGACTTTTTATACCGAAAATATGCCAATTACTGAAAGCGGCGAGGAGTCACATTTTGCCAAAACCCCCCTGAAGTTTTCAAAATATCCCATACATCCCAAATCCGATAACTGAGCCTTATTTTGGAGCCAAATTCTGGCTCTCTGCACGTATTCGTAGTTTGAAATTCCGAATTTTTATACTGAAAATATGCCAATTACTGAAAGCGGCGGTGGGTCACACTTTGGCCAAACCCCCCTGCAGATTTCAAAATATCCCAAACATCCCAAATCCGATACCTGAGCCATATTTTAGAGCCAAATTCTGGCTTTCTGCATGTATTCGCAGTAGGAAATTCCAACTTTTTATACCGAAAATATGCCAATTACTGAAAGCGGCGAGGAGGTCACATTTTGCCCAAACCCCCCTGCAGTTTTTAAAATATCCCGAACATCCTGAATCCGGTACCTGAGCCATATTTTATAGCCAAATTCTGGCTCTCTGCACGTATTTGCAGTTTCATATTCCGACTTTTTATACTGAAAATATACCAATTACTGAAACCGGCGGTGGGTCACATTTTGCCCAAACCCACCTGCTGTTTTCAAAATATCCCAAACATCCCAAATCCGATACCTGAGCTATATTTTAGAGCAAATTTCTGGCTCTCTGCACGTATTCGCATTTGGAAATTCCGACTTTTTTTTACCGAAAATATCCCAATTACTGAAAGCGGCGGTGGGTCACATTTTGCCCAAATCCCCATGCAGTTTTCAAAATATCCCAAACATCCTAAATCCGATACCTGAGCCATATTTTAGAGCCAAATTCTGGCTCTCTGCACGTATTCGCAGTTTGAAATTCAGGCTTTTTATACCGAAAATATGCCAATTACTGAAAGTGGCAATGGGTCACATTTTGCCCAAACCCCCCTGCAGTTTTCAAAATATCCCCAACATCCCAAATCCGATACTTGAGCCATATTTTAGAGGCAAATTCTGGCTCTCTGCGCGTATTTGCAGTTCTAAATTCCGACATTTTATACCGAAAATATGCCAATTACTGAAAGCGGCGGGGAGTCACATTTTGCCAAAACCCCCCTGCAGTTTTTAAAATATCCCAAACATCCCAAATCCGATACCTAAGCCATATTATGGTGCGAAATTCTGGCTCTCTGCACGTATTCGCAGTTTGAAATTCCAGCTTTTTATACCGAAAATATGCCAATTACTGAAACCGGCGGTGGGTCACATTTTGCACAAACCCACCTGCTGTTTTCAAAATATCCCAAACATCCCAAATCCGATACCTGAGCCATATTTTGGAGCCAAATTCTGGCTCCCTGCTCAAATTTGCAGTTTGAAATTCCGACTTTTTATACCGGAAATATGCCAATTACTGAAAGCAGCGGTGGGTCACATTTTGCCCAAAACCCCTGCAGTTTTCAAAAATTCCCAAACATCCCAAATCCGACACCTGAGCTATATTTTGGAGCCATATTCTGACACTCTGCACGTATTTGCAGTTTGAAATTCCGACTTTTTATACTGAAAATATACCAATTACTGAAAGCGGCGGTGGGTCGCATTTTGCCCAAACGCCCCTGCAGTTTTCAAAATATCCCAAACATCCCAAATCCGATACCTAAGCCATATTTTGGAGCCAAATTCTGGCTCTCTGCAGGTATTTGCAGTTTGAAATTCCGACTTTTATACTGAAAATATACCAAGTACTGTAAGCGGTGGTGGGTCACATTTTGCCCAAACCCCCCTGCAGTTTTCACAATATCCCAAACATCCCAAGTCCGATACCTGAGACTTATTTTGGAGCCAAATTCTGGCTCTCTGCACGTATTCGCAGTTTGAAATTCCGACTTTTTATACCGAAAATATGCCAATTACTGAAAGCAGCGGTGGGTCACATTTTGCCCAAACCCCCCTGCAGTTTTCAAAATATCCCAAACATTCCAAATCCGAAACCCGAGCCATATTTTAGAGCCAAATTCTGGCTTTCTGCACGTATTCGCAGTTTGAAATTTCGGGTTTTATACCGAAAATATGCCAATTACTGAAAGCGGCGGTGGGTCACATTTTGCCCAAACCCCCCTGCAGTTTTTAAAATATCCCAAACATCCCAAATCCGATACCTGAGCCCTATTTTGGAGCCAAATTCTGGCTCTCTGCACGTATTTGCAGTTTGAAATTCCGAATTTTTATACTGAAAATATACCAATTACTGAAAGCAGCGGTGGGTCACATTTTGCCCAAACCCCCCTGCAGTTTTCAAAATATCCCAAACATCCCAAATCCGATACCTGAGCCATATTCTGGAGCCAAATTCTGGCTCTCTGCACGTATTCGCAGTTTGAAATTCCAGCTTTTTATACCGAAAATATGCCAATTACTGAAAGCGGCGAGGAGGTCACATTTTGCCCAAACCCCCCTGCAGTTTTTAAAATATCCCGAACATCCCAAATCTGGTACCTGAGCCATATTTTATAGCCAAATTCTGGCTCTCTGCACGTATTTGCAGTTTCATATTCCGACTTTTTATACTGAAAATATACCAATTACTGAAACCGGCGGTGGGTCACATTTTGCCCAAACCCACCTGCAGTTTTCAAAATATCCCAAACATCCCAAATCCGATACCTGAGCCCTATTTTGGAGCCAAATTCTGGCTCTCTGCACGTATTCGCAGTTGGAAATTCCGGCTTTTTATACCGAAAATATCCCAATTACTGAAAACGGCGGTGGGTCACATTTTGCCCAAACCCCCTTGCAGTTTTCAAAATATCCCAAACATCCTAAATCCGATACCTGAGCCATATTTTAGAGCCATATTCTGACACTCTGCACGTATTTGCAGTTTGAAATTCCGACTTTTTATACCGGAAATATGCCAATTACTGAAAGCAGGGGTTGGTCACATTTTGCCCAAACCCCACTGCAGTTTTCAAAATATCCCAAACATCCCAAATCCGACACCTGAGCTATATTTTGGAGCCATATTCTGACACTCTGCACGTATTTGCAGTTTGAAATTCCGACTTTTTATACTGAAAATATACCAATTACTGAAAGAGGCGGTGGGTCGCATTTTGCCCAAACCCCCCTGCAGTTTTCAAAATATCCCAAACATCCCAAATCCGATACCTGAGCCATATTTTGGAGCCATATTCTGGCACTCTGCACGTATTCGCAGTTGGAAATTCCGGCTTTTTATACCGAAAATATGCCAATTACTGAAAGCGGCGGTGGGTCACATTTTGCCCTAACCCCCCCTGCAGTTTTCAAAATATCCCAACATCCCAAATCCGATACCTGAGCCATATTTTAGAGCCAAATTCTGGCTCTCTGCACGTATACGCAGTTTGAAATTCCGGGTTTTTATACCGAAAATATGCCAATTACTGAAACCGGCGGTGGGTCACATTTTGCACAAACCCACCTGCTGTTTTCAAAATATCCCAAACATCCCAAATCCGATACCTGAGCTATATTTTAGAGCAAATTTCTGGCTCTCGGCACGTATTCGCATTTGAAAATTCCGACTTTTTTTTACCGAAAATATCCCAATTACTGAAAGCGGCGGTGGGTCACATTTTGCCCAAACCCCCATGCAGTTTTCAAAATATCCCAAACATCCTAAATCCGATACCTGAGCCATATTTTAGAGCCAAATTCTGGCTCTCTGCACGTATTCGCAGTTTGAAATTCAGGCTTTTTATACCGAAAATATGCCAATTACTGAAAGTGGCAGTGGGTCACATTTTGCCCAAACCCCCCTGCAGTTCTCAAAATATCCCAAACATCCCAAATCCGATACCTGGGCCATATTTTGGAGGCAAATTCTGGCTCTCTGCGCGTATTTGCAGTTCTAAATTCCGACTTTTTATACCGAAAATATGCCAATTACTGAAAGCGGCGGGGAGTCACATTTTGCCAAAACCCCCCTGCAGTTTTTAAAATATCCCAAACATCCCAAATCCGATACCTAAGCCATATTATGGAGCGAAATTCTGGCTCTCTGCACGTATTCGCAGTTTGAAATTCCAGCTTTTTATACCGAAAATATGCCAATTACTGAAAGCGGCGAGGAGGTCACATTTTGCCCAAACCCCCCTGCAGTTTTTAAAATTCCCGAACATCCCAAATCCGGTACCTGAGCCATATTTTATAGCCAAATTCTGGCTCTCTGCACGTATGTGCAGTTTCATATTCCGACTTTTTATACTGAAAATATACCAATTACTGAAACCGGCGGTGGGTCACATTTTGCACAAACCCACCTGCTATTTTCAAAATATCCCAAACATCCCAAATCCGATTCCTGAGCCATATTTTGGAGCCAAATTCTGGCTCCCTGCTCAAATTTGCAGTTTGAAATTCCGACTTTTTATACCGGAAATATGCCAATTACTTAAAGCAGCGGTGGGTCACATTTTGCCCAAAACCCCCTGCAGTTTTCAAAAATTCCCAAACATCCCAAATCCGATACCTGAGCCATATTTTGGAGCCAAATTCTGGCTCTCTGCAGGTATTTGCAGTTTGAAATTCCGACTTTTATACTGAAAATATACCAAGTACTGTAAGCGGTGGTGGGTCACATTTTGCCCAAACCCCCCTGCAGTTTTCAAAATATCCCTAACATCCCAAGTCCGATACCTGAGACTTATTTTGGAGCCAAATTCTGGCTCTCTGCACGTATTCGCAGTTTGAAATTCCGACTTTTTATACCGAAAATATGCCAATTACTGAAAGCAGCGGTGGGTCACATTTTGCCCAAACCCCCCTGCAGTTTTCAAAATATCCCAAACATTCCAAATCCGAAACCCGAGCCATATTTTAGAGCCAAATTCTGGCTCTCTGCACGTATTCGCAGTTTGAAATTTCGGGTTTTATACCGAAAATATGCCAATTACTGAAAGCGGCGGTGGGTCACATTTTGCCCAAACCCCCCTGCAGTTTTTAAAATATCCCAAACATCCCAAATCCGATACCTGAGCCCTATTTTGGAGCCGAATTCTGGCTCTCTGCACGTATTTGCAGTTTGAAATTCCGAATTTTTATACTGAAAATATACCAATTACTGAAAGCAGCGGTGGGTCACATTTTGCCCAAACCCCCCTGCAGTTTTCAAAATATCCCAAACATCCCAAATCCGATACCTGAGCCATATTCTGGAGCCAAATTCTGGCTCTCTGCACGTATTCGCAGTTTGAAATTCCAGCTTTTTATACCGAAAATATGCCAATTACTGAAAGCGGCGAGGAGGTCACATTTTGCCCAAACCCCCCTGCAGTTTTTAAAATATCCCGAACATCCCAAATCTGGTACCTGAGCCATATTTTATAGCCAAATTCTGGCTCTCTGCACGTATTTGCAGTTTCATATTCCGACTTTTTATACTGAAAATATACCAATTACTGAAAACGGCGGTGGGTCACATTTTGCCCAAACCCCCTTGCAGTTTTCAAAATATCCCAAACATCCTAAATCCGATACCTGAGCCATATTTTAGAGCCATATTCTGACACTCTGCACGTATTTGCAGTTTGAAATTCCGACTTTTTATACCGGAAATATGCCAATTACTGAAAGCAGGGGTTGGTCACATTTTGCCCAAACCCCACTGCAGTTTTCAAAATATCCCAAACATCCCAAATCCGACACCTGAGCTATATTTTGGAGCCATATTCTGACACTCTGCACGTATTTGCAGTTTGAAATTCCGACTTTTTTTACTGAAAATATACCAATTACTGAAAGCGGCGGTGGGTCGCATTTTGCCCAAACCCCCCTGCAGTTTTCAAAATATCCCAAACATCCCAAATCCGATACCTGAGCCATATTTTGGAGCCATATTCTGGCTCTCTGCACGTATTCGCAGTTGGAAATTCCGGTTTTTTATACCGAAAATATGCCAATTACTGAAAGCGGCGGTGGGTCACATTTTGCCCTAACCCCCCCTGCAGTTTTCAAAATATCCCAACATCCCAAATCCGATACCTGCGCCATATTTTAGAGCCAAATTCTGGCTCTCTGCACGTATTCGCAGTTTGAAATTCCGGCTTTTTATACCGAAAATATGCCAATTACTGAAACCGGCGGTGGGTCACATTTTGCACAAACCCACCTGCTAATTTCAAAATATCCCAAACATCCCAAATCCGATACCTGAGCCATATTCTGGAGCCAAATTCTGGCTCTCTGCACGTATTCGCAGTTTGAAATTCCAGCTTTTTATACCGAAAATATGCCAATTACTGAAAGCGGCGAGGAGGTCACATTTTGCCCAAACCCCCCTGCAGTTTTTAAAATATCCCGAACATCCCAAATCTGGTACCTGAGCCATATTTTATAGCCAAATTCTGGCTCTCTGCACGTATTTGCAGTTTTATATTCCGACTTTTTATACTGAAAATATACCAATTACTGAAACCGGCGGTGGGTCACATTTTGCCCAAACCCACCTGCAGTTTTCAAAATATCCCAAACATCCCAAATCCGATACCTGAGCCCTATTTTGGAGCCAAATTCTGGCTCTCTGCACGTATTCGCAGTTGGAAATTCCGGCTTTTTATACCGAAAATATCCCAATTACTGAAAACGGCGGTGGGTCACATTTTGCCCAAACCCCCTTGCAGTTTTCAAAATATCCCAAACATCCTAAATCCGATACCTGAGCCATATTTTAGAGCCATATTCTGACACTCTGCACGTATTTGCAGTTTGAAATTCCGACTTTTTATACCGGAAATATGCCAATTACTGAAAGCAGGGGTTGGTCACATTTTGCCCAAACCCCACTGCAGTTTTCAAAATATCCCAAACATCCCAAATCCGACACCTGAGCTATATTTTGGAGCCATATTCTGACACTCTGCACGTATTTGCAGTTTGAAATTCCGACTTTTTATACTGAAAATATACCAATTACTGAAAGCGGCGGTGGGTCGCATTTTGCCCAAACCCCCCTGCAGTTTTCAAAATATCCCAAACATCCCAAATCCGATACCTGAGCCATATTTTGGAGCCATATTCTGGCTCTCTGCACGTATTCGCAGTTGGAAATTCCGGCTTTTTATACCGAAAATATGCCAATTACTGAAAGCGGCGGTGGGTCACATTTTGCCCTAACCCCCCCTGCAGTTTTCAAAATATCCCAACATCCCAAATCCGATACCTGAGCCATATTTTAGAGCCAAATTCTGGCTCTCTGCACGTATTCGCAGTTTGAAATTCCGGCTTTTTATACCGAAAATATGCCAATTACTGAAACCGGCGGTGGGTCACATTTTGCACAAACCCACCTGCTGTTTTCAAAATATCCCAAACATCCCAAATCCGATACCTGAGCCATATTCTGGAGCCAAATTCTGGCTCTCTGCACGTATTCGCAGTTTGAAATTCCAGCTTTTTATACCGAAAATATGCCAATTACTGAAAGCGGCGAGGAGGTCACATTTTGCCCAAACCCCCCTGCAGTTTTTAAAATATCCCGAACATCCCAAATCCGGTACCTGAGGAATATTTTATAGCCAAATTCTGGCTCTCTGCACGTATTTGCAGTTTCATATTTCGACTTTTTATACTGAAAATATACCAATTACTGAAACCGGCGGTGGGTCACATTTTGCCCAAACCCACCTGCAGTTTTCAAAATATCCCAAACATCCCAAATCCGATACCTGAGCCCTATTTTGGAGCCAAATTCTGGCTCTCTGCACGTATTCGCAGTTGGAAATTCCGGCTTTTTATACCGAAAATATCCCAATTACTGAAAACGGCGGTGGGTCACATTTTGCCCAAACCCCCTTGCAGTTTTCAAAATATCCCAAACATCCTAAATCCGATACCTGAGCCATATTTTAGAGCCATATTCTGACACTCTGCACGTATTTGCAGTTTGAAATTCCGACTTTTTATACCGGAAATATGCCAATTACTGAAAGCAGGGGTTGGTCACATTTTGCCCAAACCCCCTTGCAGTTTTCAAAATATCCCAAACATCCCAAATCCGATACCTGAGCCATATTTTGGAGCCATATTCTGGCTCTCTGCACGTATTCGCAGTTGGAAATTCCGGCTTTTTATACCGAAAATATGCCAATTACTGAAAGCGGCGGTGGGTCACATTTTGCCCTAACCCCCCCTGCAGTTTTCAAAATATCCCAACATCCCAAATCCGATACCTGAGCCATATTTTAGAGCCAAATTCTGGCTCTCTGCACGTATTCGCAGTTTGAAATTCCGGCTTTTTATACCGAAAATATGCCAATTACTGAAACCGGCGGTGGGTCACATTTTGCACAAACCCACCTGCTGTTTTCAAAATATCCCAAACATCCCAAATCCGATACCTGAGCTATATTTTAGAGCAAATTTCTGGCTCTCGGCACGTATTCGCATTTGGAAATTCCGACTTTTTTTTACCGAAAATATCCCAATTACTGAAAGCGGCGGTGGGTCACATTTTGCCCAAACCCCCATGCAGTTTTCAAAATATCCCAAACATCCTAAATCCGATACCTGAGCCATATTTTAGAGCCAAATTCTGGCTCTCTGCACGTATTCGCAGTTTGAAATTCAGGCTTTTTATACCGAAAATATGCCAATTACTGAAAGTGGCAGTGGGTCACATTTTGCCCAAACCCCCCTGCAGTTTTCAAAATATCCCAAACATCCCAAATCCGATACCTGGGCCATATTTTGGAGGCAAATTCTGGCTCTCTGCGCGTATTTGCAGTTCTAAATTCCGACTTTTTATACCGAAAATATGCCAATTACTGAAAGCGGCGGGGAGTCACATTTTGCCAAAACCCCCCTGCAGTTTTTAAAATATCCCAAACATCCCAAATCCGATACCTAAGCCATATTATGGAGCGAAATTCTGGCTCTCTGCACGTATTCGCAGTTTGAAATTCCAGCTTTTTATACCGAAAATATGCCAATTACTGAAAGCGGCGAGGAGGTCACATTTTGCCCAAACCCCCCTGCAGTTTTTAAAATTCCCGAACATCCCAAATCCGGTACCTGAGCCATATTTTATAGCCAAATTCTGGCTCTCTGCACGTATGTGTAGTTTCATATTCCGACTTTTTATACTGAAAATATACCAATTACTGAAACCGGCGGTGGGTCACATTTTGCACAAACCCACCTGCTATTTTCAAAATATCCCAAACATCCCAAATCCGATTCCTGAGCCATATTTTGGAGCCAAATTCTGGCTCCCTGCTCAAATTTGCAGTTTGAAATTCCGACTTTTTATACCGGAAATATGCCAATTACTTAAAGCAGCGGTGGGTCACATTTTGCCCAAAACCCCCTGCAGTTTTCAAAAATTCCCAAACATCCCAAATCCGACACCTGAGCTATATTTTGGAGCCATATTCTGACACTCTGCACGTATTTGCAGTTTGAAATTCCGACTTTTTATACTGAAAATATACCAATTACTGAAAGCGGCGGTGGGTCGCATTTTGCCCAAACCCCCCTGCAGTTTTCAAAATATCCCAAACATCCCAAGTCCGATACCTGAGACTTATTTTGGAGCCAAATTCTGGCTCTCTGCACGTATTCGCAGTTTCAAATTCCGACTTTTTATACCGAAAATATGCCAATTACTGAAAGCAGCGGTGGGTCACATTTTGCCCAAACCCCCCTGCAGTTTTCAAAATATCCCAAACATTCCAAATCCGATACCCGAGCCATATTTTAGAGCCAAATTCTGGCTCTCTGCACGTATTCGCAGTTTGAAATTTCGGGTTTTATACCGAAAATATGCCAATTACTGAAAGCGGCGGTGGGTCACATTTTGCCCAAACCCCCCTGCAGTTTTTAAAATATCCCAAACATCCCAAATCCGATACCTGAGCCCTATTTCGGAGCCAAATTCTGGCTCTTTGCACGTATTTGCAGTTTGAAATTCCGAATTTTTATACTGAAAATATACCAATTACTGAAAGCAGCGGTGGGTCACATTTTGCCCAAACCCCCCAGCAGTTTCCAAATATCCCAAACATCCCAAATCCGATACCTGAGCCATATTCTGGAGCCAAATTCTGGCTCTCTGCACGTATTCGCAGTTTGAAATTCCAGCTTTTTATACCGAAAATATGCCAATTACTGAAAGCGGCGAGGAGGTCACATTTTGCCCAAACCCCCCTGCAGTTTTTAAAATATCCCGAACATCCCAAATCCGGTACCTGAGCCATATTTTATAGCCAAATTCTGGCTCTCTGCACGTATTTGCAGTTTCATATTCCGACTTTTTATACTGAAAATATACCAATTACTGAAACCGGCGGTGGGTCACATTTTGCCCAAACCCACCTGCAGTTTTCAAAATATCCCAAACATCCCAAATCCGATACCTGAGCCCTATTTTGGAGCCAAATTCTGGCTCTCTGCACGTATTCGCAGTTGGAAATTCCGGCTTTTTATACCGAAAATATCCCAATTACTGAAAACGGCGGTGGGTCACATTTTGCCCAAACCCCCTTGCAGTTTTCAAAATATCCCAAACATCCTAAATCCGATACCTGAGCCATATTTTAGAGCCATATTCTGACACTCTGCACGTATTTGCAGTTTGAAATTCCGACTTTTTATACCGGAAATATGCCAATTACTGAAAGCAGGGGTTGGTCACATTTTGCCCAAACCCCACTGCAGTTTTCAAAATATCCCAAACATCCCAAATCCGACACCTGAGCTATATTTTGGAGCCATATTCTGACACTCTGCACGTATTTGCAGTTTGAAATTCCGACTTTTTATACTGAAAATATACCAATTACTGAAAGCGGCGGTGGGTCGCATTTTGCCCAAACCCCCCTGCAGTTTTCAAAATATCCCAAACATCCCAAATCCGATACCTGAGCCATATTTTGGAGCCATATTCTGGCTCTCTGCACGTATTCGCAGTTGGAAATTCCGGCTTTTTATACCGAAAATATGCCAATTACTGAAAGCGGCGGTGGGTCACATTTTGCCCTAACCCCACCTGCAGTTTTCAAAATATCCCAACATCCCAAATCCGATACCTGAGCAATATTTTAGAGCCAAATTCTGGCTCTCTGCACGTATTCGCAGTTTGAAATTCCGGCTTTTTATACCGAAAATATGCCAATTACTGAAACCGGCGGTGGGTCACATTTTGCACAAACCCACCTGCTGTTTTCAAAATATCCCAAACATCCCAAATCCGATACCTGAGCCATATTCTGGAGCCAAATTCTGGCTCTCTGCACGTATTCGCAGTTTGAAATTCCAGATTTTTATACCGAAAATATGGCAATTACTGAAAGCGGCGAGGAGGTCACATTTTGCCCAAACCCCCCTGCAGTTTTTAAAATATCCCGAACATCCCAAATCCGGTACCTGAGCCATATTTTATAGCCAAATTCTGGCTCTCTGCACGTATTCGCAGTTGGAAATTCCGGCTTTTTATACCGAAAATATCCCAATTACTGAAAACGGCGGTGGGTCATATTTTGCCCAAACCCCCTTGCAGTTTTCAAAATATCCCAAACATCCTAAAACCGATACCTGAGCCATATTTTAGAGCCATATTCTGACACTCTGCACGTATTTGCAGTTTGAAATTCCGGCTTTTTATACCGAAAATATGCCAATTACTGAAACAGGCGGTGGGTCACATTTTGCACAAACCCACCTGCTGTTTTCAAAATATCCCAAACATCCCAAATCCGACACCTGAGCTATATTTTGGAGCCATATTCTGACACTCTGCACGTATTTGCAGTTTGAAATTCCGACTTTTTATACTGAAAATATACCAATTACTGTAAGCGGCGGTGGGTCGCATTTTGCCCAAACGCCCCTGCAGTTTTCAAAATATCCCAAACATCCCAAATCCGATACCTGAGCCATATTTTGGAGCCAAATTCTGGCTCTCTGCACGTATTTGCAGTTTGAAATTCCGAATTTTATACTGAAAATATACCAAGTACTGTAAGCGGTGGTGGGTCACATTTTGCCCAAACCCCCCTGCAGTTTTCAAAATATCCCAAACATCCCAAGTCCGATACCTGAGACTTATTTTGGAGCCAAATTCTGGCTCTCTGCACGTATTCGCAGTTTGAAATTCCGACTTTTTATACCGAAAATATGCCAATTACTGAAAGAAGCGGTGGGTCACATTTTGCCCAAACCCCCCTGCAGTTTTCAAAATATCCCAAACATTCCAAATCCGATACCCGAGCCAAATTTTAGAGCCAAATTCTGGCTCTCTGCACGTATTCGCAGTTTGAAATTTCGGGTTTTATACCGAAAATATGCCAATTACTGAAAGCGGCGGTGGGTCACATTTTGCCCAAACCCCCCTGCAGTTTTTAAAATATCCCAAACATCCCAAATCCGATACCTGAGCCCTATTTTGGTGCCAAATTCTGGCTCTCTGCACGTATTCGCAGTTTGAAATTCCAGCTTTTTATACCGAAAATATGCCAATTACTGAAAGCGGCGAGGAGGTCACATTTTGCCCAAACCCCCCTGCAGTTTTTAAAATATCCCAAACATCCCAAATCCGGTACCTGAGCCATATTTTATAGCCAAATTCTGGCTCTCTGCACGTATTTGCAGTTTCATATTCCGACTTTTTATACTGAAAATATACCAATTACTGAAACCGGCGGTGGGTCACATTTTGCCCAAACCCACCTGCAGTTTTCAAAATATCCCAAACATCCCAAATCCGATACCTGAGCCCTATTTTGGAGCCAAATTCTGGCTCTCTGCACGTATTCGCAGTTGGAAATTCCGACTTTTTATACCGGAAATATGCCAAATACTGAAAGCAGCGGTTGGTCACATTTTGCCCAAACCCCACTGCAGTTTTCAAAATATCCCAAACATCCCAAATCCGACACCTGAGCTATATTTTGGAGCCATATTCTGACACTCTGCACGTATTTGCAGTTTGAAATTCCGACTTTTTATACTGAAAATATACCAATTACTGAAAGCGGCGGTGGGTCGCATTTTGCCCAAACCCCCCTGCAGTTTTCAAAATATCCCAAACATCCCAAATCCGATACCTGAGCCATATTTTGGAGCCATATTCTGGCTCTCTGCACGTATTCGCAGTTGGAAATTCCGGCTTTTTATACCGAAAATATGCCAATTACTGAAAGCGGCGGTGGGTCACATTTTGCCCTAACCCCCCCTGCAGTTTTAAAAATATCCCAACATCCCCAATCCGATACCTGAGCCATATTTTAGAGCCAAATTCTGGCTCTCTGCACGTATTCGCAGTTTGAAATTCCGGCTTTTTATACCGAAAATATGCCAATTACTGAAACCGGCGGTGGGTCACATTTTGCACAAACCCACCTGCTGTTTTCAAAATATCTCAAACATCCCAAATCCGATACCTGAGCCATATTTTGGAGCCAAATTCTGGCTCCCTGCTCGTATTTGCAGTTTGAAATTCCGACTTTTTATACCGGAAATATGCCAATTAATGAAAGCGGCGAGGAGGTCACATTTTGCCCAAACCCCCCTGCAGTTTTCAAAAATTCCCAAACATCCCAAATCCGACACCTGAGCTATATTTTGGAGCCATATTCTGACACTCTGCACGTATTTGCAGTTTGAAATTCCGACTTTTTTTTCTGAAAATATACCAATTACTGAAAGCGGCGGTGGGTCGCATTTTGCCCAAACGCCCATGCAGTTTTCAAAATATCCCAAACATCCCAAATCCGATACCTAAGCCATATTTTGGAGCCAAATTCTGGCTCTCTGCACGTATTTGCAGTTTGAAATTCCGACTTTTATACTGAAAATATACCAAGTACTGTAAGCGGTGGTGGGTCACATTTTGCCCAAACCCCCCTGCAGTTTTCAAAATATCCCAAACATCCCAAGTCCGATACCTGAGACTTATTTTGGAGCCAAATTCTGGCTCTCTGCACGTATTCGCAGTTTGAAATTCCGACTTTTTATACCGAAAATTTGCCAATTACTGAAAGCAGCGGTGGGTCACATTTTGCCCAAACCCCCCTGCAGTTTTCAAAATATCCCAAACATTCCAAATCCGATACCCGAGCCATATTTTAGAGCCAAATTCTGGCTCTCTGCACGTATTCGCAGTTTGAAATTTCGGGTTTTATACCGAAAATATGCCAATAACTGAAAGCGGCGGTGGGTCACATTTTGCCCAAACCCCCCTGCAGTTTTTAAAATATCCCGAACATCCCAAATCCGGTACCTGAGCCATATTCTGAAGCCAAATTCTGGCTCTCTGCACGTATTCGCAGTTTGAAATTCCAGCTTTTTATACCGAAAATATGCCAATTACTGAAAGCGGCGAGGAGGTCACATTTTGCCCAAACCCTCCTGCAGTTTTTAAAATATCCCGAACATCCCAAATCCGGTACCTGAGCCATATTTTATAGCCAAATTCTGGCTCTCTGCACGTATTTGCAGTTTCATATTCCGACTTTTTATACTGAAAATATACCAATTACTGAAACCGGCGGTGGGTCACATTTTGCCCAAACCCACCTGCAGTTTTCAAAATATCCCAAACATCCCAAATCCGATACGTGAGCCCTATTTTGGAGCCAAATTCTGGCTCTCTGCACGTATTCGCAGTTGGAAATTCCGGCTTTTTATACCGAAAATATCCCAATTACTGAAAGCGGCGGTGGGTCACATTTTGCCCAAACCCCCTTGCAGTTTTCAAAATATCCCAAACATCCTAAATCCGATACCTGAGCCATATTTTAGAGCCATATTCTGACACTCTGCACGTATTTGCAGTTTGAAATTCCGACTTTTTATACCGGAAATATGCCAATTACTGAAAGCAGCGGTTGGTCACATTTTGCCCAAACCCCACTGCAGTTTTCAAAATATCCCAAACATCCCAAATCCGATACCTGAGCCATATTTTGGAGCCATATTCTGGCTCTCTGCACGTATTCGCAGTTGGAAATTCCGGCTTTTTATACCGAAAATATGCCAATTACTGAAAGCGGCGGTGGGTCACATTTTGCTCTAACCCCCCCTGCAGTTTTCAAAATATCCCAAACATTCCAAATCCGATACCTGAGCCATATTCTGGAGCCAAATTCTGGCTCTCTGCACGTATTCGCAGTTTGAAATTCCAGCTTTTTATACCGAAAATATGCCAATTACTGAAAGCGGCGAGGAGGTCACATTTTGCCCAAACCCCCCTGCAGTTTTTAAAATATCCCAAACATCCCAAATCCGGTACCTGAGCCATATTTTATAGCCAAATTCTGGCTCTCTGCACGTATTTGCAGTTTCATATTCCGACTTTTTATACTGAAAATATACCAATTACTGAAACCGGCGGTGGGTCACATTTTGCCCAAACGCACCTGCAGTTTTCAAAATATCCCAAACATCCCAAATCCGATACCTGAGCCCTATTTTGGAGCCAAATTCTGGCTCTCTGCACGTATTCGCAGTTGGAAATTCCGACTTTTTATACCGGAAATATGCCAAATACTGAAAGCAGCGGTTGGTCACATTTTGCCCAAACCCCACTGCAGTTTTCAAAATATCCCAAACATCCCAAATCCGACACCTGAGCTATATTTTGGAGCCATATTCTGACACTCTGCACGTATTTGCAGTTTGAAATTCCGACTTTTTATACTGAAAATATACCAATTACTGAAAGCGGCGGTGGGTCGCATTTTGCCCAAACCCCCCTGCAGTTTTCAAAATATCCCAAACATCCCAAATCCGATACCTGAGCCATATTTTGGAGCCATATTCTGGCTCTCTGCACGTATTCGCAGTTGGAAATTCCGGCTTTTTATACCGAAAATATGCCAATTACTGAAAGCGGCGGTGGGTCACATTTTGCCCTAACCCCCCCTGCAGTTTTAAAAATATCCCAACATCCCCAATCCGATACCTGAGCCATATTTTAGAGCCAAATTCTGGCTCTCTGCACGTATTCGCAGTTTGAAATTCCGGCTTTTTATACCGAAAATATGCCAATTACTGAAACCGGCGGTGGGTCACATTTTGCACAAACCCACCTGCTGTTTTCAAAATATCTCAAACATCCCAAATCCGATACCTGAGCCATATTTTGGAGCCAAATTCTGGCTCCCTGCTCGTATTTGCAGTTTGAAATTCCGACTTTTTATACCGGAAATATGCCAATTAATGAAAGCGGCGAGGAGGTCACATTTTGCCCAAACCCCCCTGCAGTTTTCAAAAATTCCCAAACATCCCAAATCCGACACCTGAGCTATATTTTGGAGCCATATTCTGACACTCTGCACGTATTTGCAGTTTGAAATTCCGACTTTTTATACTGAAAATATACCAATTACTGAAAGCGGCGGTGGGTCGCATTTTGCCCAAACGCCCATGCAGTTTTCAAAATATCCCAAACATCCCAAATCCGATACCTAAGCCATATTTTGGAGCCAAATTCTGGCTCTCTGCACGTATTTGCAGTTTGAAATTCCGACTTTTATACTGAAAATATACCAAGTACTGTAAGCGGTGGTGGGTCACATTTTGCCCAAACCCCCCTGCAGTTTTCAAAATATCCCAAACATCCCAAGTCCGATACCTGAGACTTATTTTGGAGCCAAATTCTGGCTCTCTGCACGTATTCGCAGTTTGAAATTCCGACTTTTTATACCGAAAATTTGCCAATTACTGAAAGCAGCGGTGGGTCACATTTTGCCCAAACCCCCCTGCAGTTTTCAAAATATCCCAAACATTCCAAATCCGATACCCGAGCCATATTTTAGAGCCAAATTCTGGCTCTCTGCACGTATTCGCAGTTTGAAATTTCGGGTTTTATACCGAAAATATGCCAATTACTGAAAGCGGCGGTGGGTCACATTTTGCCCAAACCCCCCTGCAGTTTTTAAAATATCCCGAACATCCCAAATCCGGTACCTGAGCCATATTCTGAAGCCAAATTCTGGCTCTCTGCACGTATTCGCAGTTTGAAATTCCAGCTTTTTATACCGAAAATATGCCAATTACTGAAAGCGGCGAGGAGGTCACATTTTGCCCAAACCCTCCTGCAGTTTTTAAAATATCCCGAACATCCCAAATCCGGTACCTGAGCCATATTTTATAGCCAAATTCTGGCTCTCTGCACGTATTTGCAGTTTCATATTCCGACTTTTTATACTGAAAATATACCAATTACTGAAACCGGCGGTGGGTCACATTTTGCCCAAACCCACCTGCAGTTTTCAAAATATCCCAAACATCCCAAATCCGATACGTGAGCCCTATTTTGGAGCCAAATTCTGGCTCTCTGCACGTATTCGCAGTTGGAAATTCCGGCTTTTTATACCGAAAATATCCCAATTACTGAAAGCGGCGGTGGGTCACATTTTGCCCAAACCCCCTTGCAGTTTTCAAAATATCCCAAACATCCTAAATCCGATACCTGAGCCATATTTTAGAGCCATATTCTGACACTCTGCACGTATTTGCAGTTTGAAATTCCGACTTTTTATACCGGAAATATGCCAATTACTGAAAGCAGCGGTTGGTCACATTTTGCCCAAACCCCACTGCAGTTTTCAAAATATCCCAAACATCCCAAATCCGATACCTGAGCCATATTTTGGAGCCATATTCTGGCTCTCTGCACGTATTCGCAGTTGGAAATTCCGGCTTTTTATACCGAAAATATGCCAATTACTGAAAGCGGCGGTGGGTCACATTTTGCTCTAACCCCCCCTGCAGTTTTCAAAATATCCCAAACATTCCAAATCCGATACCTGAGCCATATTCTGGAGACAAATTCTGGCTCTCTGCACGTATTCGCAGTTTGAAATTCCAGCATTTTATACCGAAAATATGCCAATTAATGAATGCGGCGAGGAGGTCACATTTTGCCCAAACCCCCCTGCAGTTTTTAAAATATCCCGAACATCCCAAATCCGGTACCTGAGCCATATTTTAAAGCCAAATTCTGGCTCTCTGCACGTATTTGCAGTTTCATATTCCGACTTTTTATATTGAAAATATACCAATTACTGAAAACGGCGGTGGGTCACATTTTGCCCAAACCCACCTGCAGTTTTCAAAATATCCCAAACATCCCAAATCCGATACCTGAGCCATATTTTAGAGCCAAATTTTGGCTCACTGCACGTATTCGCAGTTTGAATTTCCGGCTTTTTATACCGAAAATATGCCAATTACTGAAAGCAGCGGTGGGTCACATTTTGCCTAAACACCCCTGCAGTTTTTAAAATACTCCAAACATCCCAAATCCGATACCTGAGCCATATTTTGGAGCCAAATTCTGGCTCCCTGCACGTATTTGCAGTTTGAAATTCCGAATTTATACTGAATATATACCAATTACTGAAAGCGGAGGTGGGTCACATTTTGCCCAAACCCCCCTGCAGTTTTCAAATTATCCCAAACATCCCAAATCCGATACCTGAGCCATATTTTGGAGGCAAAATTCTGGCTCTCTGCACGTATTTGCAGTTCTAAATTCCGAATTTTTATACCGAAAATATGCCATTTACTGAAAGCAGTGGGGAGTCACATTTTGCCAAAACCCCCCTGCAGTTTTCAAAATATCCCAAACATCCCAAATCCGATACCTGAGCCTTATTTTGGAGCCAAATTCTGGCTCTCTGTATGTATTCGCAGTTTGAAATTCCGAATTTTTATACCGAAAATATGCCAATTACTGAAAGCGGCGGTGGGTCACATTTTGCCCAAACCCCCCTGCAGTTTTCAAAATATCCTAAACATCCCAAATCCGATACCAGAGCCATATTTTAGAGACAAATTCTGGCTCTCTGCACGTATTCGCAGTTTGAAATTCCGGGTTTTTATACCGAAAAAATGCCAATTACTGAAAGCGGCGGTGGGTCACATTTTGCCCAAACCCCCCTGCAGTTTTAAAAATATCCCAAACAACCCAAATCCGATACCTTAGCCATATTTTGGAGCCAAATTCTGGCACTCTGCGCGTATTTGCAGTTTGAAATTCCGAATTTTAATACTGAAAATATACCAATTACTGAAAGCGGCGGTGGGTCACATTTTGCCCAAACCCCCCTGCAGTTTTCAAAATATCCCAAACATCCCAAATCCGATACCTGAGCCATATTTTAGAGCCAAATTCTAGCTCTCTGCACGTATTCGCAGTTGGAAATTCCGACTTTTTATACCGAAAATATGCCAATTACTGAAAACGGCGGTGGGTCACATTTTGCCCAAACCCCCCTGCAGTTTTTAAAATATCCCAAACATCTCAAATCCGATACTTGAGCCCTATTTTGGAGCCAAATTCTGGCTCTCTGCACGTATTTGCAGTTTGAAATTCCGACTTTTTATACTGAAAATATACCAATTACTGAAAGCGGCGGTGGGTCGCATTTTGCCCAAATCCCCCTGCAGTTTTCAAAATATCCCAAACATCCCAAGTCCGACACCTGAGCCATATTTTGGAGCGAAATTCTGGGTCTCTGCACGTATTTGCAGTTTGAAATTCCGAATTTTTATACTGAAAATATACCAATTACTGAGAGCGGCGGTGGGTCACATTTTGACCCAAACCCCCCTGCAGTTTTCAAAATATCCCAAACATCCCAAATCCAATACCTGAGCCATATTTTAGAGCCAAATTCTGGCTCTCTGCACGTATCCGCAGTTGGAAATTCCGACTTTTTATACCCAAAATATGCCAATTAATGAAAACGGCGGTGGGTCATATTTTGCCCAAACCCCCCTGCAGTTTTCAAAATATTCCAAACATTTCAAATCCCATACCTGAACCATATTTTGGAGCCAAATTCTGGCTCTCTGCACGTATTTGCAGTTTGAAATTCCGACTTTTTATACCGAAAATATGCCAATTACTGAAAGCGGCGGTGGGTCACATTTTGCCCAAACCCCCTTCCAGTTTTTAAAATATCCCAAACATCCCAAATCCGATACCTGAGCCATATTTTGGAGCCAAACTCTGGCTCTCTGCACGTATTCGCAGTTTGAAATTCCGTCTTTTTATACCAAAAATATGCCAATTACTGAAAGCAACGGTGGGTCACATTTTGCCCAAACCCCCCTGCAGTTTTTAAAATATCCCAAACATCCCAAATCCGATACCCGAGCCATATTTTGGAGCCAAATTCTGGCTCTCTGCACGTATTCGCAGTTTGAAATACCGACTTTTTATACTGCAAATATGCCAATTACTGAAAGCGGCGGTGGATCACATTTTGCCCAAACCCCCCTGCAGTTTTCAAAATATCCCAAACATCCCAAATCCGATACCTTAGCTATATTTTGGAGCCAAATTCTGGCTCTCTGCACGTATTTGCAGTTTAAAATTCCGAATTTTTATACTGAAAATATACCAATTACTGAAAGCGGCGGTGGGTCACATTTTACCCAAACCCCCCTGCAGTTTTCAAAATATCCCAAACATCCCAAATCCGATACCTGAGTCATATTTTGGAGCCAAATTCTGGCTTTCGGCATGTATTCGCAGTTGGAAATTCCGAATTTTTATACCGCAAATATGCCAATAACTGAAAGCGGCGGTGGATCACATTTTGCCCAAACCCCCCTGCTGTTTTCAAAATATCCCAAACATCCCAAATCCGACACTTGAGCCATTTTTTGGAGCCAAATTCTGGGTCTCTGCACGTATTTGCAATTTGAAATTCCGAATTTTTATACTGAAAATATTCCAATTACTGAAAGCGGCGGTGGGTCACATTTTGCCCAATCCCCCGTACAGTTTTCAAAATATCCCAAACATCCCAAATCCGATACCTGAACCATGTTTTGGAGCCAAGTTCTGGCTCTCTGCACGTATTCGCAGTTTGAAATTCCGGCTTTTTATACCGAAAATATGCCAATTACTGAAAGCTGCGGTGGGTCACATTTTGCCTAAACCCCCCTGCAGTTTTTCAAATATCCCAAACATCCCAAATCCGATACCTGAGCCATATTTTGGAGCCAAATTCTGGCTCTCTGCACGTATTCGCAGCTTGAAATTCCGACTTTTTATACCGCAAATATGCCAATTACTGAAATCGGCGGTGGGTCACATTTTGCCCAAACCCCCCTGCAGTTTTCAAAATATCCCAAACATCCCAAATCCGATACCTGAGCCATATTTTGGAGCCAAACTCTGGCTTTCTGCATGTATTCGCAGTTGGAAATTCCTAATTTTTACACTGAAAATATACCAATTACTGAAAGCAGCGTTGGGTCGCATTATGCCCAAACCCCCCTGCAGTTTTCAATATATCCCAAACATCCCAAATCCGATACCTGAACCATATTTTGGAGCCAAATTCTGGCTCTCTGCACGTATTCGCAGTTTGAAATTCCGGCTTTTTATACCGAAAATATGCCAATTACTGAAAGCGGCGGTGGGTCACATTTTGCCCAAACCCCCCTGCAGTTTTTAAAATATCCCAAACATCCCAAATCCGATACCTGAGCCATATTTTAGAACCAAATTCTGGCTCTCTGCACGTATTCGCAGTTGGAAATTCCGGCTTTTTATACCGAAAATATGCCAATTACTGAAAGCGGCAGTGGGTCACATTTTGCACAAACCCCCCCCTGCAGTTTTCAAAATATCCCAAACATCCCAAATCCGATACGTGAGCCATATTTTAGAGCCAAATTTTGGCTCTCTGCACTTATTCGCAGTTTGAAATTCCGGCTTTTTTTACCGAAAATATGCCAATTACTGAAAGCGGCGGTGGGTCGCATTTTGCCCAAATCCCCCCTGCAGTTTTCAAAATATCCCAAACATCCCAAGTCCGACACCTGAGCCATATTTTGGAGCGAAATTCTGGGTCTCTGCACGTATTTGCAGTTTGAAATTCCGAATTTTTATACTGAAAATATACCAATTACTGAGAGCGGCGGTGGGTCACATTTTGACCCAACCCCCCCTGCAGTTTTCAAAATATCCCAAACATCCCAAATCCAATACCTGAGCCATATTTTAGAGCCAAATTCTGGCTCTCTGCACGTATCCGCAGTTGGAAATTCCGACTTTTTATACCCAAAATATGCCAATTAATGAAAACAGCGGTGGGTCATATTTTGCCCAAACCCCCCAGCAGTTTTTAAAATATCCCAAACATCCCAAATACGATACCTGAGCCCTATTTTGCAGCCAAATTATGGCTCTCTGCACGTATTTGCAGTTTGAAATTCCGACTTTTTATACTGAAAATATACCAATTACTGAAAGCGGCGGTGGGTCGCATTTTGCCCAAACCCCCCTGCAGTTTTCAAAATATTCCAAACATTTCAAATCCCATACCTGAACCATATTTTGGAGCCAAATTCTGGCTCTCTGCACGTATTTGCAGTTTGAAATTCCGACTTTTTATACCGAAAATATGCCAATTACTGAAAGTGGCGGTGGGTCACATTTTGCCCAAACCCCCTTCCAGTTTTTAAAATATCCCAAACATCCCAAATCCGATACCTGAGACATATTTTGGAGCCAAATTCTGGCTCTCTGCACGTATTCGCAGTTTGAAATTCCGGCTTTTTATACCAAAAATATGCCAATTACTGAAAGCAACGGTGGGTCACATTTTGCCCAAACCCCCCTGCAGTTTTTAAAATATCCCAAACATCCCAAATCCGATACCCGAGCCATATTTTGGAGCCAAATTCTGGCTCTCTGCACGTATTCGCAGTTTGAAATACCGACTTTTTATACTGAAAATATACCAATTACTGAAAGCGGCGGTGGGTCGCATTTTGCCCAAACCCCACTGCAGTTTTCAAAATATCCAAAACATCCCAAGTCCGACACCTGAGCCATATTTTGGAGCGAAATTCTTGGTCTCTGCACGTATTTGCAGTTTGAAATTCCGAATTTTTATACTGAAAATATACCAACTACTGAAAGCGGCGGTGGGTCACATTTTGACCCAAACCCCCCTGCAGTTTTCAAAATATCCCAAACATCTCAAATCCGATACCTGAGCAATATTTTAGAGCCAAATTCTGGCTCTCTGCACGTATTCGCAGTTGGAAATTCCGACTTTTTATACCGAAAATATGCCATTTACTGATAACAGCGGTGGGTCACATTTTGTCCAAACCCCCCTGCAGTTTTTAAAATATCCCAAACATCCCAAATCCGATACCTGAGCCCTATTTTGGAGCCAAATTCTGGCTCTCTGCACGTTTTTGCAGTTTGAAATTCCGACTTTTTATAATGAAAATATACCAATTACTGAAAGCAACGGTGGGTCACATTTTGCCCAAACCCCCCTGCAGTTTTTAAAATATCCCAAACATCCCAAATCCGATACCCGAGCCATATTTTGGAGCCAAATTCTGGCTCTCTGCACGTATTCGCAGTTGGAAATACCGACTTTTTATACTGCAAATATGCCAATTACTGAAAGCGGCGGTGGATCACATTTTGCCCAAACCCCCCTGCAGTTTTCAAAATATCCCAAACATCCCAAATCCGATACCTTAGCTATATTTTGGAGCCAAATTCTGGCTCTCTGCACGTATTTGCAGTTTGAAATTCCGAATTTTTATACTGAAAATATACCAATTACTGAAAGCGGCGGTGGGTCACATTTTACCCAAACCCCCCTGCAGTTTTCAAAATATCCCAAACATCCCAAATCCGATACCTGAGCCATATTTTGGAGCCAAATTCTGGCTTTCTGCATGTATTCGCAGTTGGAAATTCCGAATTTTTATACCGCAAATATGCCAATAACTGAAAGCGGCGGTGGATCACATTTTGCCCAAACCCCCCTGCTGTTTTCAAAATATCCCAAACATCCCAAATCCGACACTTGAGCCATATTTTGGAGCCAAATTCTGGGTCTCTGCACGTATTTGCAGTTTGAAATTCCGAATTTTTATACTGAAAATATTCCAATTACTGAAAGCGGCGGTGGGTCACATTTTGCCCAATCCCCCGTACAGTTTTCAAAATATCCCAAACATCCCAAATCCGATACCTGAACCATGTTTTGGAGCCAAGTTCTGGCTTTCTGCATGTATTCGCAGTTGGAAATTCCTAATTTTTACACTGAAAATATACCAATTACTGAAAGCAGCGTTGGGTCGCATTTTGCCCAAACCCCCCTGCAGTTTTCAATATATCCCAAACATCCCAAATCCGATACCTGAACCATATTTTGGAGCCAAATTCTGGCTCTCTGCACGTATTCGCAGTTTGAAATTCCGGCTTTTTATACCGAAAATATGCCAATTACTGAAAGCGGCGGTGGGTCACATTTTGCCCAAACCCCCCTGCAGTTTTCAAAATATCCCAAACATCCCAAATCCGATACCTGAGCCATATTTTAGAACCAAATTCTGGCTCTCTGCACGTATTCGCAGTTGGAAATTCCGGCTTTTTATACCGAAAATATGCCAATTACTGAAAGCGGCGGTGGGTCACATTTTGCCTAAACCCCCATGCAGTTTTCAAAATATCCCAAACATCTCAAATCCGATACCTGAGCAATATTTTAGAGCCAAATTCTGGCTCTCTGCACGTATTCGCAGTTGGAAATTCCGACTTTTTATACCGAAAATATGCCAATTACTGATAACGGCGGTGGGTCACATTTTGTCCAAACCCCCCTGCAGTTTTTAAAATATCCCAAACATCCCAAATCCGATACCTGAGCCCTATTTTGGAGCCAAATTCTGGCTCTCTGCACGTTTTTGCAGTTTGAAATTCCGACTTTTTATAATGAAAATATACCAATTACTGAAAGCAACGGTGGGTCGCATTTTGCCCAAACCCACCTGCAGTTTTCAAAATATCCCAAACATCCCAAATCCAATACCTGAGCCATATTTTAGAGCCAAATTCTAGCTCTCTGCACGTATCCGCAGTTGGAAATTCCGACTTTTTATACCCAAAATATGCCAATTAATGAAAACGGCGGTGGGTCACATTTTGCCCAAACCCCCCTGCAGTTTTTAAAATATCCCAAACATCCCAAATACGATACCTGAGCCCTATTTTGCAGCCAAATTATGGCTCTCTGCACGTATTTGCAGTTTGAAATTCCGACTTTCTATACCAAAAATATGCCAAATACTGAAAGCAACGGTAGGTCACATTTTGCCCAAACCCCCCCTGCAGTTTTTAAAATATCCCAAACATCCCAAATCCGATACCCGAGCCATATTTTGGGGCCAGATTCTGGCTCTCTGCACGTATTCGCAGTTTGAAATACCGACTTTTTATACTGCAAATATGCCAATTACTGAAAGCGGCGGTGGATCACATTTTGCCCAAACCCCCCTGCAGTTTTCAATATATCATAAACTTCCCAAATCCGATACCTGAACCATATTTTGGAGCCAAATTCTGGCTCTCTGCACGTATTCGCAGTTTGAAATTCCGGCTTTTTATACCGAAAATATGCCAATTACTGAAAGCTGCGGTGGGTCACATTTTGCCTAAACCCCCCTGCAGTTTTTCAAATATCCCAAACATCCCAAATCCGATACCGGAGCCATATTTTGGAGCCAAATTCTGGCTCTCTGCACGTATTCGCAGCTTGAAATTCCGACTTTTTATACCGCAAATATGCCAATTACTGAAATCGGCGGTGGGTCACATTTTGCCCAAACCCCCCTGCAGTTTTCAAAATATCCCAAACATCCCAAATCCGATACCTGAGCCATATTTTGGAGCCAAACTCTGGCTTTCTGCATGTATTCGCAGTTGGAAATTCCTAATTTTTACACTGAAAATATACCAATTACTGAAAGCAGCGTTGGGTCGCATTTTGCCCAAACCCCCCTGCAGTTTTCAATATATCCCAAACATCCCAAATCCGATACCTGAACCATATTTTGGAGCCAAATTCTGGCTCTCTGCACGTATTCGCAGTTTGAAATTCCGGTTTTTTATACCGAAAATATGCCAATTACTGAAAGCGGCGGTGGGTCACATTTTGCCCAAACCCCCCTGCAGTTTTTAAAATATCCCAAACATCCCAAATCCGATACCTGAGCCATATTTTAGAACCAAATTCTGGCTCTCTGCACGTATTCGCAGTTGGAAATTCCGGCTTTTTATACCGAAAATATGCCAATTACTGAAAGCGGCAGTGGGTCACATTTTGCACAAACCCCCCCCTGCAGTTTTCAAAATATCCCAAACATCCCAAATCCGATACGTGAGCCATATTTTAGAGCCAAATTTTGGCTCTCTGCACTTATTCGCAGTTTGAAATTCCGGCTTTTTTTACCGAAAATATTCTAATTACTAAAAGCGGCGGTGGGTCACATTTTGCCTAAACCCCCCTGCAGTTTTTAAAATATCCCAAACATCTCAAATCCGATACTTGAGCCCTATTTTGGAGCCAAATTCTGGCTCTCTGCACGTTTTTGCAGTTTGAAATTCCGACTTTTTATAATGAAAATATGCCATTTACTGATAACAGCGGTGGGTCACATTTTGTCCAAACCCCCCTGCAGTTTTTAAAATATCCCAAACATCCCAAATCCGATACCTGAGCCCTATTTTGGAGCCAAATTCTGGCTCTCTGCACGTTTTTGCAGTTTGAAATTCCGACTTTTTATAATGAAAATATACCAATTACTGAAAGCAACGGTGGGTCACATTTTGCCCAAACCCCTCTGCAGTTTTTAAAATATCCCAAACATCCCAAATCCGATACCCGAGCCATATTTTGGAGCCAAATTCTGGCTCTCTGCACGTATTCGCAGTTGGAAATACCGACTTTTTATACTGCAAATATGCCAATTACTGAAAGCGGCGGTGGATCACGTTTTGCCCAAACCCCCCTGCAGTTTTCAAAATATCCCAAACATCCCAAATCCGATACCTTAGCTATATTTTGGAGCCAAATTCTGGCTCTCTGCACGTATTTGCAGTTTAAAATTCCGAATTTTTATACTGAAAATATACCAATTACTAAAAGCGGCGGTGGGTCACATTTTACCCAAACCCCCCTGCAGTTTTCAAAATATCCCAAACATCCCAAATCCGATACCTGAGCCATATTTTGGAGCCAAATTCTGGCTTTCTGCATGTATTCGCAGTTGGAAATTCCGAATTTTTATACCGCAAATATGCCAATAACTGAAAGCGGCGGTGGAGCACATTTTGCCCAAACCCCCCTGCTGTTTTCAAAATATCCCAAACATCCCAAATCCGACACTTGAGCCATATTTTGGAGCCAAATTCTGGGTCTCTGCACGTATTTGCAGTTTGAAATTCCGAATTTTTATACTGAAAATATTCCAATTACTGAAAGCGGCGGTGGGTCACATTTTGCCCAATCCCCCGTACAGTTTTCAAAATATCCCAAACATCCCAAATCCGATACCTGAACCATGTTTTGGAGCCAAGTTCTGGCTTTCTGCATGTATTCGCAGTTGGAAATTCCTAATTTTTACACTGAAAATATACCAATTACTGAAAGCAGCGTTGGGTCGCATTTTGCCCAAACCCCCCTGCAGTTTTCAATATATCCCAAACATCCCAAATCCGATACCTGAACCATATTTTGGAGCCAAATTCTGGCTCTCTGCACGTATTCGCAGTTTGAAATTCCGGCATTTTATACCGAAAATATGCCAATTACTGAAAGCGGCGGTGGGTCACATTTTGCCCAAACCCCCCTGCAGTATTCAAAATATCCCAAACATCCCAAATCCGATACCTGAGCCATATTTTAGAACCAAATTCTGGCTCTCTGCACGTATTCGCAGTTGGAAATTCCGGCTTTTTATACCGAAAATATGCCAATTACTGAAAGCGGCGGTGGGTCACATTTTGCCTAAACCCCCATGCAGTTTTCAAAATATCCCAAACATCTCAAATCCGATACCTGAGCAATATTTTAGAGCCAAATTCTGGCTCTCTGCACGTATTCGCAGTTGGAAATTCCGACTTTTTATACCGAAAATATGCCAATTACTGATAACGGCGGTGGGTCACATTTTGTCCAAACCCCCCTGCAGTTTTTAAAATATCCCAAACATCCCAAATCCGATACCTGAGCCCTATTTTGGAGCCAAATTCTGGCTCTCTGCACGTTTTTGCAGTTTGAAATTCCGACTTTTTATAATGAAAATATACCAATTACTGAAAGCGGCGGTGGGTCGCATTTTGCCCAAACCCACCTGCAGTTTTCAAAATATCCCAAACATCCCAAATCCAATACCTGAGCCATATTTTAGAGCCAAATTCTAGCTCTCTGCACGTATCCGCAGTTGGAAATTCCGACTTTTTATACCCAAAATATGCCAATTAATGAAAACGGCGGTGGGTCACATTTTGCCCAAACCCCCCTGCAGTTTTTAAAATATCCCAAACATCCCAAATACGATACCTGAGCCCTATTTTGCAGCCAAATTATGGCTCTCTGCACGTATTTGCAGTTTGAAATTCCGACTTTCTATACCAAAAATATGCCAAATACTGAAAGCAACGGTGGGTCACATTTTGCCCAAACCCCCCCTGCAGTTTTTAAAATATCCCAAACATCCCAAATCCGATACCCGAGCCATATTTTGGGGCCAGATTCTGGCTCTCTGCACGTATTCGCAGTTTGAAATACCGACTTTTTATACTGCAAATATGCCAATTACTGAAAGCGGCGGTGGACCACATTTTGCCCAAACCCCCCTGCAGTTTTCAATATATCATAAACTTCCCAAATCCGATACCTGAACCATATTTTGGAGCCAAATTCTGGCTCTCTGCACGTATTCGCAGTTTGAAATTCCGGCTTTTTATCCCGAAAATATGCCAATTACTGAAAGCTGCGGTGGGTCACATTTTGCCTAAACCCCCCTGCAGTTTTTCAAATATCCCAAACATCCCAAATCCGATACCTGAGCCATATTTTGGAGCCAAATTCTGGCTCTCTGCACGTATTCGCAGCTTGAAATTCCGACTTTTTATACCGCAAATATGCCAATTACTGAAATCGGCGGTGGGTCACATTTTGCCCAAACCCCCCTGCAGTTTTCAAAATATCCCAAACATCCCAAATCCGATACCTGAGCCATATTTTGGAGCCAAACTCTGGCTTTCTGCATGTATTCGCAGTTGGAAATTCCTAATTTTTACACTGAAAATATACCAATTACTGAAAGCAGCGTTGGGTCGCATTTTGCCCAAACCCCCCTGCAGTTTTCAATATATCCCAAACATCCCAAATCCGATACCTGAACCATATTTTGGAGCCAAATTCTGGCTCTCTGCACGTATTCGCAGTTTGAAATTCCGGCTTTTTATACCGAAAATATGCCAATTACTGAAAGCGGCGGTGGGTCACATTTTGCCGAAACCCCCCTGCAGTTTTTAAAATATCCCAAACATCCCAAATCCGATACCTGAGCCATATTTTAGAACCAAATTCTGGCTCTCTGCACGTATTCGCAGTTGGAAATTCCGGCTTTTTATACCGAAAATATGCCAATTACTGAAAGCGGCAGTGGGTCACATTTTGCACAAACCCCCCCCTGCAGTTTTCAAAATATCCCAAACATCCCAAATCCGATACGTGAGCCATATTTTAGAGCCAAATTTTGGCTCTCTGCACTTATTCGCAGTTTGAAATTCCGGCTTTTTTTACCGAAAATATTCTAATTACTAAAAGCGGCGGTGGGTCACATTTTGCCTAAACCCCCCTGCAGTTTTTAAAATATCCCAAACATCTCAAATCCGATACTTGAGCCCTATTTTGGAGCCAAATTCTGGCTCTCTGCACGTATTTGCAGTTTGAAATTCCGACTTTTTATACTGAAAATATACCAATTACTGAAAGCGGCGGTGGGTCGCATTTTGCCCAAATCCCCCCTGCAGTTTTCAAAATATCCCAAACATCCCAAGTCCGACACCTGAGCCATATTTTGGAGCGAAATTCTGGGTCTCTGCACGTATTTGCAGTTTGAAATTCCGAATTTTTATACTGAAAATATACCAATTACTGAGAGCGGCGGTGGGTCACATTTTGACCCAAACACCCCTGCAGTTTTCAAAATATCCCAAACATCCCAAATCCAATACCTGAGCCATATTTTAGAGCCAAATTCTGGCTCTCTGCACGTATCCGCAGTTGGAAATTCCGACTTTTTATACCCAAAATATGCCAATTAATGAAAACAGCGGTGGGTCATATTTTGCCCAAACCCCCCAGCAGTTTTTAAAATATCCCAAACATCCCAAATACGATACCTGAGCCCTATTTTGCAGCCAAATTATGGCTCTCTGCACGTATTTGCAGTTTGAAATTCCGACTTTTTATACTGAAAATATACCAATTACTGAAAGCGGCGGTGGGTCGCATTTTGCCCAAACCCCCCTGCAGTTTTCAAAATATTCCAAACATTTCAAATCCCATACCTGAACCATATTTTGGAGCCAAATTCTGGCTCTCTGCACGTATTTGCAGTTTGAAATTCCGACTTTTTATACCGAAAATATGCCAATTACTGAAAGTGGCGGTGGGTCACATTTTGCCCAAACCCCCTTCCAGTTTTTAAAAAATCCCAAACATCCCAAATCCGATACCTGAGACATATTTTGGAGCCAAATTCTGGCTCTCTGCACGTATTCGCAGTTTGAAATTCCGGCTTTTTATACCAAAAATATGCCAATTACTGAAAGCAACGGTGGGTCACATTTTGCCCAAACCCCCCTGCAGTTTTTAAAATGTCCCAAACATCCCAAATCCGATACCCGAGCCATATTTTGGAGCCAAATTCTGGCTCTCTGCACGTATTCGCAGTTTGAAATACCGACTTTTTATACTGAAAATATACCAATTACTGAAAGCGGCGGTGGGTCGCATTTTGCCCAAACCCCCCTGCAGTTTTCAAAATATCCAAAACATCCCAAGTCCGACACCTGAGCCATATTTTGGAGCGAAATTCTTGGTCTCTGCACGTATTTGCAGTTTGAAATTCCGAATTTTTATACTGAAAATATACCAACTACTGAAAGCGGCGGTGGGTCACATTTTGACCCAAACCCCCCTGCAGTTTTCAAAATATCCCAAACATCTCAAATCCGATACCTGAGCAATATTTTAGAGCCAAATTCTGGCTCTCTGCACGTATTCGCAGTTGGAAATTCCGACTTTTTATACCGAAAATATGCCATTTACTGATAACAGCGGTGGGTCACATTTTGTCCAAACCCCCCTGCAGTTTTTAAAATATCCCAAACATCCCAAATCCGATACCTGAGCCCTATTTTGGAGCCAAATTCTGGCTCTCTGCACGTTTTTGCAGTTTGAAATTCCGACTTTTTATAATGAAAATATACCAATTACTGAAAGCAACGGTGGGTCACATTTTGCCCAAACCCCCCTGCAGTTTTTAAAATATCCCAAACATCCCAAATCCGATACCCGAGCCATATTTTGGAGCCAAATTCTGGCTCTCTGCACGTATTCGCAGTTGGAAATACCGACTTTTTATACTGCAAATATGCCAATTACTGAAAGCGGCGGTGGATCACATTTTGCCCAAACCCCCCTGCAGTTTTCAAAATATCCCAAACATCCCAAATCCGATACCTTAGCTATATTTTGGAGCCAAATTCTGGCTCTCTGCACGTATTTGCAGTTTGAAATTCCGAATTTTTATACTGAAAATATACCAATTACTGAAAGCGGCGGTGGGTCACATTTTACCCAAACCCCCCTGCAGTTTTCAAAATATCCCAAACATCCCAAATCCGATACCTGAGCCATATTTTGGAGCCAAATTCTGGCTTTCTGCATGTATTCGCAGTTGGAAATTCCACATTTTTATACCGCAAATATGCCAATAACTGAAAGCGGCGGTGGATCACATTTTGCCCAAACCCCCCTGCTGTTTTCAAAATATCCCAAACATCCCAAATCCGACACTTGAGCCATATTTTGGAGCCAAATTCTGGGTCGCTGCACGTATTTGCAGTTTGAAATTCCGAATTTTTATACTGAAAATATTCCAATTACTGAAAGCGGCGGTGGGTCACATTTTGCCCAATCCCCCGTACAGTTTTCAAAATATCCCAAACATCCCAAATCCGATACCTGAACCATGTTTTGGAGCCAAGTTCTGGCTTTCTGCATGTATTCGCAGTTGGAAATTCCTAATTTTTACACTGAAAATATACCAATTACTGAAAGCAGCGTTGGGTCGCATTTTGCCCAAACCCCCCTGCAGTTTTCAATATATCCCAAACATCCCAAATCCGATACCTGAACCATATTTTGGAGCCAAATTCTGGCTCTCTGCACGTATTCGCAGTTTGAAATTCCGGCTTTTTATACCGAAAATATGCCAATTACTGAAAGCGGCGGTGGGTCACATTTTGCCCAAACCCCCCTGCAGTTTTCAAAATATCCCAAACATCCCAAATCCGATACCTGAGCCATATTTTAGAACCAAATTCTGGCTCTCTGCACGTATTCGCAGTTGGAAATTCCGGCTTTTTATACCGAAAATATGCCAATTACTGAAAGCGGCGGTGGGTCACATTTTGCCTAAACCCCCATGCAGTTTTCAAAATATCCCAAACATCTCAAATCCGATACCTGAGCAATATTTTAGAGCCAAATTCTGGCTCTCTGCACGTATTCGCAGTTGGAAATTCCGATTTTTTATACCGAAAATATGCCAATTACTGATAACGGCGGTGGGTCACATTTTGTCCAAACCCCCCTGCAGTTTTTAAAATATCCCAAACATCCCAAATCCGATACCTGAGCCCTATTTTGGAGCCAAATTCTGGCTCTCTGCACGTTTTTGCAGTTTGAAATTCCGACTTTTTATAATGAAAATATACCAATTACTGAAAGCGGCGGTGGGTCGCATTTTGCCCAAACCCACCTGCAGTTTTCAAAATATCCCAAACATCCCAAATCCAATACCTGAGCCATATTTTAGAGCCAAATTCTAGCTCTCTGCACGTATCCGCAGTTGGAAATTCCGACTTTTTATACCCAAAATATGCCAATTAATGAAAACGGCGGTGGGTCACATTTTGCCCAAACCCCCCTGCAGTTTTTAAAATATCCCAAACATCCCAAATACGATACCTGAGCCCTATTTTGCAGCCAAATTATGGCTCTCTGCACGTATTTGCAGTTTGAAATTCCGACTTTCTATACCAAAAATATGCCAAATACTGAAAGCAACGGTGGGTCACATTTTGCCCAAACCCCCCCTGCAGTTTTTAAAATATCCCAAACATCCCAAATCCGATACCCGAGCCATATTTTGGGGCCAGATTCTGGCTCTCTGCACGTATTCGCAGTTTGAAATACCGACTTTTTATACTGCAAATATGCCAATTACTGAAAGCGGCGGTGGATCACATTTTGCCCAAACCCCCCTGCAGTTTTCAATATATCATAAACTTCCCAAATCCGATACCTGAACCATATTTTGGAGCCAAATTCTGGCTCTCTGCACGTATTCGCAGTTTGAAATTCCGGCTTTTTATACCGAAAATATGCCAATTACTGAAAGCGGCGGTGGGTCACATTTTGCCCAAACCCCCCTGCAGTTTTTAAAATATCCCAAAAATCCCAAATCCGATTCCTGAGCCATATTTTAGAACCAAATTCTGGCTCTCTGCACGTATTCGCAGTTGGAAATTCCGGCTTTTTATACCGAAAATATGCCAATTACTGAAAGCGGCAATGGGTCACATTTTGCACAAACCCCCCCTGCAGTTTTCAAAATATCCCAAACATCCCAAATCCGATACGTGAGCCATATTTTAGAGCCAAATTTTGGCTCTCTGCACTTATTCGCAGTTTGAAATTCCGGCTTTTTATACCGAAAATATTCTAATTACTAAAAGCGGCGGTGGGTCACATTTTGCCTAAACCCCCCTGCAGTTTTTAAAATATCCCAAACATCCCAAATCCGATACCTGAGCCATATTTTGGAGCCAAATTCTGGCTCTCTGCACGTATTTGCAGTTTGAAATTCCGACTTTTTATACTGAAAATATACCAATTACTGAAAGCGGCGGTGAGTCACATTTTGCCCAAACCCCCCTGCAGTTTTCAAAATATCCCAAACACCCCAAATCCGATACCTGAGCCATATTTTAGAGCCAAATTCTAGCTCTCTGCACGTATTCGCAGTTGGAAATTCCGACTTTTTATACCGAAAATATGCCAATTACTGAAAACGGCGGTGGGTCACATTTTGCCCAAACCCCCCTGCAGTTTTTAAAATATCCCAAACATCTCAAATCCGATACTTGAGCCCTATTTTGGAGCCAAATTCTGGCTCTCTGCACGTATTTGCAGTTTGAAATTCCGACTTTTTATACTGAAAATATACCAATTACTGAAAGCGGCAGTGGGTCGCATTTTGCCCAAATCCCCCTGCAGTTTTCAAAATATCCCAAACATCCCAAGTCCGACACCTGAGCCATATTTTGGAGCGAAATTCTGGGTCTCTGAACGTATTTGCAGTTTGAAATTCCGAATTTTTATACTGAAAATATACCAATTACTGAGAGCGGCGGTGGGTCACATTTTGACCCAAACCCCCCTGCAGTTTTCAAAATATCCCAAACATCCCAAATCCGATACCTGAGCCATATTTTAGAGCCAAATTCTGGCTCTCTGCACGTATCCGCAGTTGGAAATTCCGACTTTTTATACCCAAAATATGCCAATTAATGAAAACGGCGGTGGGTCATATTTTGCCCAAACCCCCCTGCAGTTTTTAAAATATCCCAAACATCCCAAATACGATACCTGAGCCCTATTTTGCAGCCAAATTATGGCTCTCTGCACGTATTTGCAGTTTGAAATTCCGACTTTTTATACTGAAAATATACCAATTACTGAAAGCGGCGGTGGGTCACATTTTGCCCAAACCCCCCTGCAGTTTTCAAAATATCCCAAACATCCCAAATCCGATACCTGAGCCATATTTTGGAGCCAAACTCTGGCTTTCTGCATGTATTCGCAGTTGGAAATTCCTAATTTTTACACTGAAAATATACCAATTACTGAAAGCAGCGTTGGGTCACATTTTGCCCAAACCCCCCTGCAGTTTTCAATATATCCCAAACATCCCAAATCCGATACCTGAACCATATTTTGGAGCCAAATTCTGGCTCTCTGCACGTATTCGCAGTTTGAAATTCCGGCTTTTTATACCGAAAATATGCCAATTACTGAAAGCGGCGGTGGGTTACATTTTGCCCAAACCCCCCTGCAGTTTTCAAAATATCCCAAACATCCCAAATCCGATACCTGAGCCATATTTTAGAACCAAATTCTGGCTCTCTGCACGTATTCGCAGTTGGAAATTCCGGCTTTTTATACCGAAAATATGCCAATTACTGAAAGCGGCATTGGGTCACATTTTGCACAAACCCCCCCTGCAGTTTTCAAAATATCCCAAACATCCCAAATCCGATACGTGAGCCATATTTTAGAGCCAAATTCTGGGTCTCTGCACGTATTTGCAGTTTGAAATTCCGAATTTTTATACTGAAAATATACCAATTACTGAAAGCGGCGGTGGGTCACATTTTGCCCAATCCCCCCTGCAGTTTTCAAAATATCCCAAACATCCCAAATCCGATACCTGAGCCATATTTTGGAACCAAATTCTGGCTCTCTGCACGTATTCGCAGTTGGAAATTCCGGCTTTTTATACCGAAAATATGCCAATTACTGAAAGCGGCGGTGGGTCACATTTTGCCTAAACCCCCATGCAGTTTTCAAAATATCCCAAACATCTCAAATCCGATACCTGAGCAATATTTTAGAGCCAAATTCTGGCTCTCTGCACGTATTCGCAGTTGGAAATTCCGACTTTTTATACCGAAAATATGCCAATTACTGATAACGGCGGTGGGTCACATTTTGTCCAAACCCCCCTGCAGTTTTTAAAATATCCCAAACATCCCAAATCCGATACCTGAGCCCTATTTTGGAGCCAAATTCTGGCTCTCTGCACGTTTTTGCAGTTTGAAATTCCGACTTTTTATAATGAAAATATACCAATTACTGAAAGCGGCGGTGGGTCGCATTTTGCCCAAACCCACCTGCAGTTTTCAAAATATCCCAAACATCCCAAATCCAATACCTGAGCCATATTTTAGAGCCAAATTCTAGCTCTCTGCACGTATCCGCAGTTGGAAATTCCGACTTTTTATACCCAAAATATGCCAATTAATGAAAACGGCGGTGGGTCACATTTTGCCCAAACCCCCCTGCAGTTTTTAAAATATCCCAAACATCCCAAATACGATACCTGAGCCCTATTTTGCAGCCAAATTATGGCTCTCTGCACGTATTTGCAGTTTGAAATTCCGACTTTCTATACCAAAAATATGCCAATTACTGAAAGCAACGGTGGGTCACATTTTGCCCAAACCCCCCTGCAGTTTTTAAAATATCCCAAACATCCCAAATCCGATACCCGAGCCATATTTTGGGGCCAAATTCTGGCTCTCTGCACGTATTCGCAGTTTGAAATACCGACTTTTTATACTGCAAATATGCCAATTACTGAAAGCGGCGGTGGATCACATTTTGCCCACACCCCCCTGCAGTTTTCAATATATCCCAAACATCCCAAATCCGATACCTGAACCATATTTTGGAGCCAAATTCTGGCTCTCTGCACGTATTCGCAGTTTGAAATTCCGGCTTTTTATACCGAAAATATGCCAATTACTGAAAGCGGCGGTGGGTCACATTTTGCCCAAACCCCCCTGCAGTTTTTAAAATATCCCAAACATCCCAAATCCGATACCTGAGCCATATTTTAGAACCAAATTCTGGCTCTCTGCACGTATTCGCAGTTGGAAATTCCGGCGTTTTATACCGAAAATATGCCAATTACTGAAAGCGGCAGTGGGTCACATTTTGCACAAACCCCCCCTGCAGTTTTCAAAATATCCCAAACATCCCAAATCCGATACGTGAGCCATATTTTAGAGGCAAATTTTGGCTCTCTGCACTTATTCGCAGTTTGAAATTCCGGCTTTTTATACCGAAAATATTCTAATTACTAAAAGCGGCGGTGGGTCACATTTTGCCTAAACCCCCCTGCAGTTTTTAAAATATCCCAAACATCCCAAATCCGATACCTGAGCCATATTTTGGAGCCAAATTCTGGCTCTCTGCACGTATTTGCAGTTTGAAATTCCGACTTTTTATACTGAAAATATACCAATTACTGAAAGCGGCGGTGGGTCACATTTTGCCCAAACCCCCCTGCAGTTTTCAAAATATCCCAAACACCCCAAATCCGATACCTGAGCCATATTTTAGAGCCAAATTCTAGCTCTCTGCACGTATTCGCAGTTGGAAATTCCGACTTTTTATACCGAAAATATGCCAATTACTGAAAACGGCGGTGGGTCACATTTTGCCCAAACCCCCCTGCAGTTTTTAAAATATCCCAAACATCTCAAATCCGATACTTGAGCCCTATTTTGGAGCCAAATTTTGGCTCTCTGCACGTATTTGCAGTTTGAAATTCCGACTTTTTATACTGAAAATATACCAATTACTGAAAGCGGCGGTGGGTCGCATTTTGCCCAAATCCCCCTGCAGTTTTCAAAATATCCCAAACATCCCAAGTCCGACACCTGAGCCATATTTTGGAGCGAAATTCTGGGTCTCTGAACGTATTTGCAGTTTGAAATTCCGAATTTTTATACTGAAAATATACCAATTACTGAGAGCGGCGGTGGGTCACATTTTGACCCAAACCCCCCCCTGCAGTTTTCAAAATATCCCAAACATCCCAAATCCAATACCTGAGCCATATTTTAGAGCCAAATTCTGGCTCTCTGCACGTATCCGCAGTTGGAAATTCCGACTTTTTATACCCAAAATATGCCAATTAATGAAAACGGCGGTGGGTCATATTTTGCCCAAACCCCCCTGCAGTTTTTAAAATATCCCAAACATCCCAAATACGATACCTGAGCCCTATTTTGCAGCCAAATTATGGCTCTCTGCACGTATTTGCAGTTTGAAATTCCGACTTTTTATACTGAAAATATACCAATTACTGAAAGCGGCGGTGGGTCACATTTTGCCCAAACCCCCCTGCAGTTTTTAAAATATCCCAAACATCCCAAATCCGATACCTGAGCCATATTTTAGAACCAAATTCTGGCTCTCTGCACGTATTCGCAGTTGGAAATTCCGGCTTTTTATACCGAAAATATGCCAATTACTGAAAGCGGCAGTGGGTCACATTTTGCACAAACCCCCCCTGCAGTTTTCAAAATATCCCAAACATCCCAAATCCGATACGTGAGCCATATTTTAGAGCCAAATTTTGGCTCTCTGCACTTATTCGCAGTTTGAAATTCCGGCTTTTTATACCGAAAATATTCTAATTACTAAAAGCGGCGGTGGGTCACATTTTGCCTAAACCCCCCTGCAGTTTTTAAAATATCCCAAACATCCCAAATCCGATACCTGAGCCATATTTTGGAGCCAAATTCTGGCTCTCTGCACGTATTTGCAGTTTGAAATTCCGACTTTTTATACTGAAAATATACCAATTACTGAAAGCGGCGGTGGGTCACATTTTGCCCAAACCCCCCTGCAGTTTTCAAAATATCCCAAACACCCCAAATCCGATACCTGAGCCATATTTTAGAGCCAAATTCTAGCTCTCTGCACGTATTCGCAGTTGGAAATTCCGACTTTTTATACCGAAAATATGCCAATTACTGAAAACGGCGGTGGGTCGCATTTTGCCCAAATCCCCCTGCAGTTTTCAAAATATCCCAAACATCCCAAGTCCGACACCTGAGCCATATTTTGGAGCGAAATTCTGGGTCTCTGAACGTATTTGCAGTTTGAAATTCCGAATTTTTATACTGAAAATATACCAATTACTGAGAGCGGCGGTGGGTCACATTTTGACCCAAACCCCCCTGCAGTTTTCAAAATATCCCAAACATCCCAAATCCAATACCTGAGCCATATTTTAGAGCCAAATTATGGCTCTCTGCACGTATCCGCAGTTGGAAATTCCGACTTTTTATACCCAAAATATGCCAATTAATGAAAACGGCGGTGGGTCATATTTTGCCCAAACCCCCCTGCAGTTTTTAAAATATCCCAAACATCCCAAATACGATACCTGAGCCCTATTTTGCAGCCAAATTATGGCTCTCTGCACGTATTTGCAGTTTGAAATTCCGACTTTTTATACTGAAAATATACCAATTACTGAAAGCGGCGGTGGGTCGCATTTTGCTCAAACCCCCCAGCAGTTTTCAAAATATTCCAAACATTTCAAATCCCATACCTGAACCATATTTTGGAGCCAAATTCTGGCTCTCTGCACGTATTTGCAGTTTGAAATTCCGACTTTTTATACCGAAAATATGCCAATTACTGAAAGCGGCGGTGGGTCACATTTTGCCCAAACCCCCTTCCAGTTTTTAAAATATCCCAAACATCCCAAATCCGATACCTGAGACATATTTTGGAGCCAAATTCTGGCTCTCTGCACGTATTCGCAGTTTGAAATTCCGGCTTTTTATACCAAAAATATGCCAATTACTGAAAGCAACGGTGGGTCACATTTTGACCAAACCCCCCTGCAGTTTTTAAAATATCCCAAACATCCCAAATCCGATATCCGAGCCATATTTTAAAGCCAAATTCTGGCTCTCTGCACGTATTCGCAGTTTGAAATACCGACTTTTTATACTGAAAATATACCAATTACTGAAAGCGGCGGTGGGTCGCATTTTGCCCAAACCCCCCTGCAGTTTTCAAAATATCCAAAACATCCCAAGTCCGACACCTGAGCCATATTTTGGAGCGAAATTCTTGGTCTCTGCACGTATTTGCAGTTTGAAATTCCAAATTTTTATACTGAAAATATACCAACTACTGAAAGCGGCGGTGGGTCACATTTTGACCCAAACCCCCCTGCAGTTTTCAAAATATCCCAAACATCTCAAATCCGATACCTGAGCAATATTTTAGAGCCAAATTCTGGCTCTCTGCACGTATTCGCAGTTGGAAATTCCGACTTTTTATACCGAAAATATGCCAATTACTGATAACGGCGGTGGGTCACATTTTGTCCAAACCCCCCTGCAGTTTTTAAAATATCCCAAACATCCCAAATCCGATACCTGAGCCCTATTTTGGAGCCAAATTCTGGCTCTCTGCACGTTTTTGAAGTTTGAAATTCCGACTTTTTATAATGAAAATATACCAATTACTGAAAGCAACAGTGGGTCACATTTTGCCCAAACCCCCCTGCAGTTTTTAAAATATCCCAAACATCCCAAATCCGATACCCGAGCCATATTTTGGAGCCAAATTCTGGCTCTCTGCACGTATTCGCAGTTTGAAATACCGACTTTTTATACTGCAAATATGCCAATTACTGAAAGCGGCGGTGGATCACATTTTGCCCAAACCCCCCTGCAGTTTTCAAAATATCCCAAACATCCCAAATCCGATACCTTAGCTATATTTTGGAGCCAAATTCTGGCTCTCTGCACGTATTTGCAGTTTGAAATTCCGAATTTTTATACTGAAAATATACCAATTACTGAAAGCGGCGGTGGGTCACATTTTACCCAAACCCCCCTGCAGTTTTCAAAATATCCCAAACATCCCAAATCCGATACCTGAGCCATATTTTGGAGCCAAATTCTGGCTTTCTGCATGTATTCGCAGTTGGAAATTCCGAATTTTTATACCGCAAATATGCCAATAACTGAAAGCGGCGGTGGATCACATTTTGCCCAAACCCCCCTGCTGTTTTCAAAATATCCCAAACATCCCAAATCCGACACTTGAGCCATATTTTGGAGCCAAATTCTGGGTCTCTGCACGTATTTGCAGTTTGAAATTCCGAATTTTTATACTGAAAATATTCCAATTACTGAAAGCGGCGGTGGGTCACATTTTGCCCAATCCCCCGTACAGTTTTCAAAATATCCCAAACATCCCAAATCCGATACCTGAACCATGTTTTGGAGCCAAGTTCTGGCTCTCTGCACGTATTCGCAGTTTGAAATTCCGGCTTTTTATACCGAAAATATGCCAATTACTGAAAGCTGCGGTGGGTCACATTTTGCCCAACCCCCCCTGCAGTTTTTAAAATATCCCAAACATCCCAAATCCGATACCTGAGCCATATTTTGGAGCCAAATTCTGGCTCTCTGCACGTATTCGCAGCTTGAAATTCCGACTTTTTATACCGCAAATATGCCAATTACTGAAATCGGCGGTGGGTCACATTTTGCCCAAACCCCCCTGCAGTTTTCAAAATATCCCAAACATCCCAAATCCGATACCTGAGCCATATTTTGGAGCCAAACTCTGGCTTTCTGCATGTATTCGCAGTTGGAAATTCCTAATTTTTACACTGAAAATATACCAATTACTGAAAGCAGCGTTGGGTCGCATTTTGCCCAAACCCCCCTGCAGTTTTCAATATATCCCAAACATCCCAAATCCGATACCTGAACCATATTTTGGAGCCAAATTCTGGCTCTCTGCACGTATTCGCAGTTTGAAATTCCTGCTTTTTATACCGAAAATATGCCAATTACTGAAAGCGGCGGTGGGTCACATTTTGCCCAAACCCCCCTGCAGTTTTCAAAATATCCCAAACATCCCAAATCCGATACCTGAGCCATATTTTAGAACCAAATTCTGGCTCTCTGCACGTATTCGCAGTTGGAAATTCCGGCTTTTTATACCGAAAATATGCCAATTACTGAAAGCGGCAGTGGGTCACATTTTGCACAAACCCCCCCTGCAGTTTTCAAAACATCCCAAACATCTCAAATCCGATACCTGAGCAATATTTTAGAGCCAAATTCTGGCTCTCTGCACGTATTCGCAGTTGGAAATTCCGACTTTTTATACCGAAAATATGCCAATTACTGAAAGCGGCAGTGGGTCACATTTTGCACAAACCCCCCCTGCAGTTTTCAAAACATCCCAAACATCTCAAATCCGATACCTGAGCAATATTTTAGAGCCAAATTCTGGCTCTCTGCACGTATTCGCAGTTGGAAATTCCGGCTTTTTATACCGAAAATATGCCAATTACTGAAAGCGGCAGTGGGTCACATTTTGCACAAACCCCCCCCTGCAGTTTTCAAAATATCCCAAACATCTCAAATCCGATACCTGAGCAATATTTTAGAGCCAAATTCTGGCTCTCTGCACGTATTCGCAGTTGGAAATTCCGACTTTTTATACCGAAAATATGCCAATTACTGATAACGGCGGTGGGTCACATTTTGTCCAAACCCCCCCGCAGTTTTTAAAAAATCCCAAACATCCCAAATCCGATACCTGAGCCCTATTTTGGAGCCAAATTCTGGCTCTCTGCACGTTTTTGCAGTTTGAAATTCCGACTTTTTATAATGAAAATATACCAATTACTGAAAGCAACGGTGGGTCACATTTTGCCCAAACCCCCCTGCAGTTTTTAAAATATCCCAAACATCCCAAATCCGATACCCGAGCCATATTTTGGAGCCAAATTCTGGCTCTCTGCACGTATTCGCAGTTTGAAATACCGACTTTTTATACTGCAAATATGCCAATTACTGAAAGCGGCGGTGGATCACATTTTGCCCAAACCCCCCTGCAGTTTTGAAAATATCCCAAACATCCCAAATCCGATACCTTAGCTATATTTTGGAGCCAAATTCTGGCTCTCTGCACGTATTTGCAGTTTGAAATTCCGAATTTTTATACTGAAAATATACCAATTACTGAAAGCGGCGGTGGGTCACATTTTACCCAAACCCCCCTGCAGTTTTCAAAATGTCCCAAACATCCCAAATCCGATACCTGAGCCATATTTTGGAGCCAAATTCTGTCTTTCTGCATGTATTCGCAGTTGGAAATTCCGAATTTTTATACCGCAAATATGTCAATAACTGAAAGCGGCGGTGGATCACATTTTGCCCAAACCCCCCTGCTGTTTTCAAAATATCCCAAACATCCCAAATCCGACACTTGAGCCATATTTTGGAGCCAAATTTTGGGTCTCTGCACGTATTTGCAGTTTGAAATTCCGAATTTTTATACTGAAAATATTCCAATTACTGAAAGCGGCGGTGGGTCACATTTTGCCCAATCCCCCGTACAGTTTTCAAAATATCCCAAACATCCCAAATCCGATACCTGAACCATGTTTTGGAGCCAAGTTCTGGCTCTCTGCACGTATCCGCAGTTTGAAATTCCGGCTTTTTATACCGAAAATATGCCAATTACTGAAAGCTGCGGTGGGTCACATTTTGCCCAAACCCCCCTGCAGTTTTTAAAATATCCCAAACATCCCAAATCCGATACCTGAGCCATATTTTGGAGCCAAATTTTGGCTCTCTGCACGTATTCGCAGCTTGAAATTCCGACTTTATACCGCAAATATGCCAATTACTGAAATGGGCGGTGGGTCACATTTTGCCCAAACCCCCCTGCAGTTTTCAAAATATCCCAAACATCCCAAATCCGATACCTGAGCCATATTTTGGAGCCAAACTCTGGCTTTCTGCATGTATTCGCAGTTGGAAATTCCTAATTTTTACACTGAAAATATACCAATTACTGAAAGCAGCGTTGGGTCGCATTTTGCCCAAACCCCCCTGCAGTTTTCAATATATCCCAAACATCCCAAATCCGATACCTGAACCATATTTTGGAGCCAAATTCTGGCTCTCTGCACGTATTCGCAGTTTGAAATTCCGGCTTTTTATACTGAAAATATGCCAATTACTGAAAGCGGCGGTGGGTCACATTTTGCCCAAACCCCCCTGCAGTTTTCAAAATATCCCAAACATCCCAAATCCGATACCTGAGCCATATTTTAGAACCAAATTCTGGCTCTCTGCACGTATTCGCAGTTGGAAATTCCGGCTTTTTATACCGAAAATATGCCAATTACAGAAAGCGGCAGTGGGTCACTTTTTGCACAAACCCCCCCTGCAGTTTTCAAAATATCCCAAACATCCCAAATCCGATACGTGAGCCATATTTTAGAGCCAAATTCTGGGTCTCTGCACGTATTTGCAGTTTGAAATTCCGAATTTTTATACTGAAAATATACCAATTACTGAAAGCGGCGGTGGGTCACATTTTGCCCAATCCCCCCTGCAGTTTTCAAAATATCCCAAACATCCCAAATCCGATACCTGAGCCATATTTTGGAACCAAATTCTGGCTCTCTGCACGTATTCGCAGTTGGAAATTCCGGCTTTTTATACCGAAAATATGCCAATTACTGAAAGCGGCGGTGGGTCACATTTTGCCTAAACCCCCATGCAGTTTTCAAAATATCCCAAACATCTCAAATCCGATACCTGAGCAATATTTTAGAGCCAAATTCTGGCTCTCTGCACGTATTCGCAATTGGAAATTCCGACTTTTTATACCGAAAATATGCCAATTACTGATAACGGCGGTGGGTCACATTTTGTCCAAACCCCCCTGCAGTTTATAAAATATCCCAAACATCCCAAATCCGATACCTGAGCCCTATTTTGGAGCCAAATTCTGGCTCTCTGCACGTTTTTGCAGTTTGAAATTACGACTTTTTATAATGAAAATATACCAATTACTGAAAGCGGCAGTGGGTCGCATTTTGCCCAAACCCACCTGCAGTTTTCAAAATATCCCAAACCACCCAAATCCGATACCTTAGCTATATTTTGGAGCCAAATTCTGGCTCTCTGCACGTATTTGCAGTTTGAAATTCCGAATTTTTATACTGAAAATATACCAATTACTGAAAGCGGCGGTGGGTCACATTTTACCCAAACCCCCCTGCAGTTTTCAAAATATCCCAAACATCCCAAATCCGATACCTGAGCCATATTTTGGAGCCAAATTCTGTCTTTCTGCATGTATTCGCAGTTGGAAATTCCGAATTTTTATACCGCAAATATGCCAATAACTGAAAGCGGCGGTGGATCACATTTTGCCCAAACCCCCCTGCTGTTTTCAAAATATCCCAAACATCCCAAATCCGACACTTGAGCCATATTTTGGAGCCAAATTCTGGGTCTCTGCACGTATTTGCAGTTTGAAATTCCGAATTTTTATACTGAAAATATTCCAATTACTGAAAGCGGCGGTGGGTCACATTTTGCCCAATCCCCCGTACAGTTTTCAAAATATCCCAAACATCCCAAATCCGATACCTGAACCATGTTTTGGAGCCAAGTTCTGGCTCTCTGCACGTATTCGCAGTTTGAAATTCCGGCTTTTTATACCGAAAATATGCCAATTACTGAAAGCTGCGGTGGGTCACATTTTGCCCAAACCCCCCTGCAGTTTTTAAAATATCCCAAACATCCCAAATCCGATACCTGAGCCATATTTTGGAGCCAAATTCTGGCTCTCTGCACGTATTCGCAGCTTGAAATTCCGACTTTTTATACCGCAAATATGCCAATTACTGAAATCGGCGGTGGGTCACATTTTGCCCAAACCCCCCTGCAGTTTTCAAAATATCCCAAACATCCCAAATCCGATACCTGAGCCATATTTTGCAGCCAAACTCTGGCTTTCTGCATGTATTCGCAGTTGGAAATTCCTAATTTTTACACTGAAAATATACCAATTACTGAAAGCAGCGTTGGGTCGCATTTTGCCCAAACCCCCCTGCAGTTTTTAAAATATCCCAAACATCCCAAATCCGATACCTGAGCCCTATTTTGGAGCCAAATTCTGGCTCTCTGCACGTTTTTGCAGTTTGAAATTACGACTTTTTATAATGAAAATATACCAATTACTGAAAGCGGCGGTATGTCGCATTTTGCCCAAACCCACCTGCAGTTTTCAAAATATCCCAAACATCCCAAATCCAATACCTGAGCCATATTTTAGAGTCATATTCTGGCTCTCTGCACGTATCCGCAGTTGGAAATTCCGACTTTTTATACCCAAAATATGCCAATTAATGAAAACGGCGGTGGGTCACATTTTGCCCAAACCCCCCTGCAGTTTTTAAAATATCCCAAACATCCCAAATACGATACCTGAGCCCTATTTTGCAGCCAAATTATGGCTCTCTGCACGTATTTGCAGTTTGAAATTCCGACTTTCTATACCAAAAATATGCCAATTACTGAAAGCAACGGTGGGTCACATTTTGCCCAAACCCCCCTGCAGTTTTTAAAATATCCCAAACATCCCAAATCCGATACCCGAGCCATATTTTGGGGCCAAATTCTGGCTCTCTGCACGTATTCGCAGTTTGAAATACCGACTTTTTATACTGCAAATATGCCAATTACTGAAAGCGGCGGTGGATCACATTTTGCCCAAACCCCCCTGCAGTTTTCAAAATATCCCAAACATCCCAAATCCGATACCTGAGCCATATTTTGGAGCCAAATTCTGGCTTTCTGCATGTATTCGCAGTTGGAAATTCCGAATTTTTATACCGCAAATATGCCAATAAGTGAAAGCGGCGGTGGATCACATTTTGCCCAAACCCCCCTGCTGTTTTCAAAATATCCCAAACATCCCAAATCCGACACTTGAGCCATATTTTGGATCCAAATTCTGGGTCTCTGCAAGTATTTGCAGTTTGAAATTCCGAATTTTTATACTGAAAATATTCCAATTACTGAAAGCGGCGGTGGGTCACATTTTGCCCAATCCCCCGTACAGTTTTCAAAATATCCCAAACATCCCAAATCTGATACCTGAACCATGTTTTGGAGCCAAATTCTGGCTCTCTGCACGTATTCGCAGTTTGAAATTCCGGCTTTTTATACCGAAAATATGCCAATTACTGAAAGCTGCGGTGGGTCACATTTTGCCCAAACCCCCCTGCAGTTTTTAAAATATCCCAAACATCCCAAATCCGATACCTGAGCCATATTTTGGAGCCAAATTCTGGCTCTCTGCACGTATTCGCAGCTTGAAATTCCGACTTTTTATACCGCAAATATGCCAATTACTGAAATCGGCGGTGGGTCACATTTTGCCCAAACCCCCCTGCAGTTTTCAAAATATCCTAAACATCTTAAATCCGATACCCGAGCCATATTTAAGAGCCAAATTCTGGCTCTCTACACGTATTCGCGGTTTGAAATTCCGGCTTTTTATACCGAAAATATGCCAATTACTGAAAGCGGCGATTGGTCACATTTTGCCCAAACCCCCCTGCAGTTTTAAAAATATCCCAAAAATCCCAAATCCGATACCTTAGCCATATTTTGGAGCAAAATTCTGGCTCTCTGCACGTATTTGCAGTATGAAATTCCGAATTTTTATACTGAAAATATACCAATTACTGAAAGCGGCGGTGGGTCATATTTTGCCCAAACCACCCTGCAGTTTTCAAAATATCCCAAACATCCCAAATCCGATACCTGAGCCATATTTTGGAGCCAAATTCTGGCTTTCTGCATGTATTCGCAGTTGGAAATTCCTAATTTTTACACTGAAAATATACCAATTACTGAAAGCAGCGGTGGGTCGCATTTTGCCCAAACGCCCCTGCAGTTTTCAAAATATCCCAAACATCCCAAATCCGATACCTGAACCATATTTTGGAGCCAAATTCTGGCTCTCTGCACGAATTCGCAGTTTGAAATTCCGGGTTTTATACCGAAAATATGCCAATTACTGAAAGCGGCAGTGGGTCACATTTTGCACAAACCCCCCCTGCAGTTTTCAAAATATCCCAAACATCCCAAATCCGATACGTGAGCCATATTTTACAGCCAAATTTTGGCTCTCTGCACTTATTCGCAGTTTGAAATTCCGGCTTTTTATACCGAAATTATTCTAATTACTAAAAGCGGCAGTGGGTCACATTTTGCCTAAACCCCCCTGCAGTTTTAAAAAAATCCCAAACATCCCAATCCGATACCTGAGCCATATTTTGGAGCCAAATTCTGGCTCTCTGCACGTATTTGCAGTTTGAAATTCCGACTTTTTATACTGAAAATATACCAATTACTGAAAGCGGCGGTGGGTCGCATTTTGCCCAAACCCCCCTGCAGTTTTCAAAATATCCAAAACATCCCAAGTCCGACACCTGAGCCATATTTTGGAGCGAAATTCCGGGTCTCTGCACGTATTTGCAGTGTGAAATTCCGAATTTTTATACTGAAAATATACCAATTACTGAAAGCTGCGGTGGGTCACATTTTGCCCAAACCCCCCTGCAGTTTTTAAAATATCCCAAACATCCCAAATCCGATACCTGAGCCATATTTTGGAGCCAAATTCTGGCTCTCTGCACGTATTCGCAGCTTGAAATTCCGACTTTTTATACCGCAAATATGCCAATTACTGAAATCGGCGGTGGGTCACATTTTGCCCAAACCCCCCTGCAGTTTTCAAAATATCCTAAACATCTTAAATCCGATACCCGAGCCACATTTAAGAGCCAAATTCTGGCTCTCTGCACGTATTCGCGGTTTGAAATTCCGGCTTTTTATACCGAAAATATGCCAATTACTGAAAGCGGCGGTTGGTCACATTTTGCCCAAACCCCCCTGCAGTTTTAAAAATATCCCAAAAATCCCAAATCCGATACCTTAGCCATATTTTGGAGTAAAATTCTGGCTCTCTGCACGTATTTGCAGTATGAAATTCCGAATTTTTATACTGAAAATATACCAATTACTGAAAGCGGCGGTGGGTCACATTTTGCCCAAACCACCCTGCAGTTTTCAAAATATCCCAAACATCCCAAATCTGATACCTGAGCCATATTTTGGAGCCAAATTCTGGCTTTCTGCATGTATTCGCAGTTGGAAATTCCTAATTTTTACACTGAAAATATACCAATTACTGAAAGCAGCGGTGGGTCGCATTTTGCCCAAACCCCCCTGCAGTTTTCAAAATATCCCAAACATCCCAAATCCGATACCTGAACCATATTTTGGAGCCAAATTCTGGCTCTCTGCACGTATTCGCAGTTTGAAATTCCGGGTTTTATACCGAAAATATGCCAATTACTGAAAGCGGCAGTGGGTCACATTTTGCACAAACCCCCCCTGCAGTTTTCAAAATATCCCAAACATCCCAAATCCGATACGTGAGCCATATTTTACAGCCAAATTTTGGCTCTCTGCACTTATTCGCAGTTTGAAATTCCGGCTTTTTATACCGAAATTATTCTAATTACAAAAAGCGGCGGTGGGTCACATTTTGCCTAAACCCCCCTGCAGTTTTTAAAAAATCCCAAACATCCCAAATCCGATACCTGAGCCATATTTTGGAGCCAAATTCTGGCTCTCTGCACGTATTTGCAGTTTGAAATTCCGACTTTTTATACTGAAAATATACCAATTACTGAAAGCGGCGGTGGGTCGCATTTTGCCCAAACCCCCCTGCAGTTTTCAAAATATCCAAAACATCCCAAGTCCGACACCTGAGCCATATTTTGGAGCGTAATTCTGGGTCTCTGCACGTATTTGCAGTGTGAAATTCCGAATTTTTATACTGAAAATATACCAATTACTGAAAGCAGCGGTGGGTCACATTTTGACCCAATCCCCCCTGCAGTTTTCAAAATATCCCAAACATCTCAAATCCAATACCTGAGCAATATTTTAGAGCCAAATTCTGGCTCTCTGCACGTATTCGCAGTTGGAAATTCCGACTTTTTATACCGAAAATATGCCAATTACTGATAACGGCGGTGGGTCACATTTTGACCAAACCCCCCTGCAGTTTTTAAAATATCCCAAACATCCCAAATCCGATACCTGAGCCCTATTTTGGAGCCAAATTCTGGCTCTCTGCACGTTTTTGCAGTTTGAAATTCCGACTTTTTATAATGAAAATATACCAATTACTGAAAGCGGCGGTGGGTCGCATTTTGCCCAAACCCACCTGCAGTTTTCGAAATATCCCAAACATCCCAAATCCGATACCTGAACCATATTTTGGAGCCAAATTCTGGCTCTCTGCACGTATTCGCAGTTTGAAATTCCGGCTTTTTATACCGAAAATATGCCAATTACTGAAAGCGGCGGTGGGTCACATTTTGCCCAAACCCCCCTGCAATTTTTAAAATATCCCAAACATCCTAAATCCGATACCTGAGCCATATTTTGGAGCCAAATTCTGGCTCACAGCCCGTATTCGCAGTTTGAAATTCCGAATTTTTATACTGAAAAAATACCAATTACTGAAAGCGGCGGTGGGTCACATTTTTCCCAAACTCCCCTGCAGTTTTCAAAATATCCCAAACATCCCAAATCCGATACCTGAGCCATATTTTGGAGCCAAATTCTGGCTGTCTGAATGTATTCGCAGTTGGAAATTCCGAATTTTTATACCGAAAATATGCCAATTACTGAAAGTGGCGGTGGGTCACACTTTGCCCAAACCCCCCTGCAGTTTTAAAATATCCCAAACATCCCAAATCGGATACCTGAGCCATATTTTGGAGCCATATTCTAGCTCTCTGCACGTATTTGCAGTTTGAAATTCCGACTTTTTATACTGAAAATATACCAATTACTGAAAGCGGCGGTGGGTCGCATTTTGCCCAAACCCCCCTGCAGTTTTCAAAATATCCCAAACACCCCAAGTCCGACACATGAGCCATATTTTGGAGCCAAATTCTGGGTCTCTGCACGTATTTGCAGTTTGAAATTCCGAATTTTTATACTGAAAATATACCAATTACTGAAAGCGGCGGTGGGTCACATTTTGCCCAATCCCCCCTGCAGTTTTCAAAATATCCCAAACATCCCAAATCCGATACCTGAGCCATATTTTGGAACCAAATTCTGGCTCTCTGCACGTATTCGCAGTTGGAAATTCCGGCTTTTTATACCGAAAATATGCCAATTACTGAAAGCGGCGGTGGGTCACATTTTGCCTAAACCCCCATGCAGTTTTTAAAATATCCCAAACATCCCAAATCCGATACCTGAGCTATATTTTGGAGCCAAATTCTGGCTCCCTGCACGTATTTGCAGTTTAAAATTCCGAATTTATATTGAAAATATACCAATTACTGAAAGCGGCGGTGGGTCACATTTTGCCCAAACCCCCCTGTAGTTTTCAAAATATCCCAAACATCCCAAATCCGATACCTGAGCCATATTTTGGAGGCAAATTCTGGCTCTCTGCACGTATTTGCAGTTCTAAATTCCGACTTTTTATACCGAAAATATGCCAATTACTGAAAGCGGCGGTGGGTCACATTTTGCCCAAACACCCCTGCAGTTTTCAAAATATCCCAAACATCCCAAATCCGATACCCGAGCCATACTTTAGAGCCAAATTCTGGCTCTCTGCACGTATTCGCAGTTTGAAATTCCGGCTTTTTATACCGAAAATATGCCAATTACTGAAAGCGGCGGTGGGTCACATTTTGCCTAAACCCCCCTTGTTATGATCTCAGCCTACGGGAGAAACGAGTCTCCCTCCTTGAGAGTTATTCATCAAGCCTGACCTGATTAGAAGGTCTAGCGAATATTGAAGTGATAACGCATATGTAAAATAGTTGCTTGGATATGTATAACAGTTTGAGATCATGGGCAATGAAGAAGAAAACAGATAAATGACTGGCGAGGAGATGTGGACATTTTGCTGGAGGCGTGAGGCTCGCTTCCGGAGGACCTTGACCTCACTTGAGTGCCAGACATCGCAGGGGGAAGCCGCGCTCCATTTGAGCTCCCTCCAGAAGGGAACCCCTAGTGATATATCGCGAAGAGAAGAGAAGTGTGTAGACGTGCCAGCTGTGGAACCGAGCTGGGAACGCTGTGGTATCAAGTCCTGGTCGACGAGCAGAGTTTAATAAGCTACTCAGAGGCATTTTCGTGGGCTGTGTGGAGCGCCCTGACCAGACGCCGTCAGAGGAAAAGCGCCCTCGATCAGTTAATCTGTGGAAAGCACGATATACGCCAGTTCATAGTGATCACTTGTAGTTGGTCGTGTGCCCAGCGACGGTAGCAATGTTTATTTATAAGTTAGACATGTTTTAATAAGGCAGAAAGCCTGAAATAGGAGAGTGAAGAGGGAGGAGCACGGAGCGACGTCCGCCCCCTCTGAGCGCTGGCGGACGACTGAGGGAACCTGGCTCTTGACGGAGGAAGACCCTCCCAGCGAGTGAGGACCGCCGCCAGGCGAGGTGGAGTATGGACCCGCCCAAAACGGGGGAGTCCATTCTCACTGTATGTAGAGAACAGATAGAGGTTTGAGGCAAGCATATTGTGTGGTTATTTTTGTTTATGTGTTAAAGGGGAACATTTTATTGGAGTGTCGATGGGTTGCAGGTTTGTCTTTTGGGGAAGAAGTTGCTGAGAACTTCGAAGCCAGCAGATGAAGTAGCTGATGAGACTCCAAGGTAGTGGAGCAGAGGACCTCGAGCTGTGAGGAGAAGCAGCAGTGAAGAGGAGTGTCACGTGCTTCTGTAGAGGTGGAGAAGCCCCATAGTTGCTCGGGGAAACTTCATGGTGTAGCAGCCAAGAGAGCTGTGGAGGACCCTAGCAGAAGGGTGAAGCACCGTAGTTGCTCAAGGAAACTTCATGATAGCAGCCTGGAGGAGCTGCAGAGGATCCTGGTAGTGAAGCCCGGGAGAACCTAAGGATATTAGGGTAGTGAACTTCCAGAGGTGGAAGGGGAAGTTCTGGTGGATTACTTATAGGGAGTTGATAGTGTTTGGTTGTCATTAGCGTGCAAGACGCAGTGAGAGGTGAGTGACTGTTGGCATTCTTATGTCAAGGAGTTTTTTATACTGAAGTATCAATGAACATTTATACTGGTATATGTTATTGCATTCAAATGCTGATTTTCTATATATATATGTTATCTTGCTGATGGTGCAACAGTGTATGTAGGCTTGATCAACTTGAGGAGGTTGATAGCATCAGGTGGTGAACCAGGAGATAGGATACCACTTGATAAGCTGATAATAGAGTTCTGATGGTGTTGGAGTGCAACCTGATTGTGATATTATAGAGTATAGGATTCATTATTATTATATGTGTGTATGTATCGTGTATGTGCTTTGTCCAGTAAATGTGTCACAATTTGCTGGTGTTTGCCCTTGTCCTAGTGAGGCTTCCCAGGAGGTAGTAAAGAAGGAGAGAGAGAGAGAAAGAACCAAGAACCACGGCCGTGGACAGGGTAGGAGGTAATACTAGTAAGTCATAGGGGATTGAGGAGATCATATCTCATAAGGAGAGAGTGGGGAGTCACAGCGGCTCGAGTGGGTGTGTGCACTTGACAACGAGGCTAAGTGTTGGAGCCGCATCCCCTAAACGTGTGACGTTGAGCCCCTCTCCAAGAGCCAGAAGCGCCAAGGGTGATCTCCTAGTATAAGCACTCTGCCGAGTTGTGGGTTGGGTTGTCCATAGAGAAGGATCAACGACGACAACACCAACCAACCCACAGTCTATAACAAATTGGGGGCCTGTCCGGGAGAGTGAACTGACACACCCACACCCTGTCCAAGAGTGGATTTGTACACCCCTGCTGAGATAAACTGTGTGACCGCAGGTATATACTCTCTCTCTTGGGAAGACTCACAGGACAAAGATGGATAAGGTGCAAGCGTTTGTGGAGTCAGGCAAGCCTGTGGACTTGGAAGGTTGCACGAGGGATCAATTGAAACAAATAGCAGAAAAATGTGGCCTTAGGTTGAAAGCATTTAAAGTAGCTGGGATGAAGGATGAGATCCTGAGGCAGTTAAGAGCCAAAAATGAAGCGGCAGAGCAAGGAGCCCAAAAAGGAGCTGAAAGTGGAAAGGAGGATGATGGGCAGGATGAAGTGAGATCCCAGGGATCGAGTAGGAGCAGCAAGAGTAGCCGCAGTAGCAGGAGTAGCCGAAATAGGAGCTTGGAGAGATTCCAGTTAGAGCTCCAGATGCAGCAACAACGAGAGGACAAGGAGAGACAGTTCCAGCTGGAAAAGATGAAATTAGAACTCCAGATGAAAAATGAAGCAGAGAAGGAAAAAGAAAAAACCAGACTGGAAATAGAAAACGAGAAAGCAAGACTAGAGGTGGAGAAAGAAAAAGAGAAAACCAGAGTAAGAGAACTGGAGTTGGAACAGGAGAAAGAAAAAGAGAAAACCAGAGTAAGGGAACTGGAGTTGGAACAGGAGAAAGAAAAAGAGAAAACCAGAGTAAGAGAACTGGAGTTGGAACAGGAGAAAGAAAAAGAGAAAACCAGAGTAAGAGAACTGGAGTTGGAACAGGAGAAAGAAAAAGAGAAAACCAGAGTAAGGGAACTGGAGTTGGAACAGGAGAAAGAAAAAGCCCAAGTCGAAAAAGTAAAAGAGAGAACAAAACAAATGCAGATAGAAGCGAATAGAACCTTGGCTGAGCAAAGGATTGAACATGGGTTGCCAGAGAGCACCACCCAGGTATCACACCCACCAGATGTTAGGGTTAGGGAGAAGGACATTCCCTTGTTTGTTCCCGAAGAGGCAGAGAGCTTTTTCGAGCACTTTGAAAAAGTAGCCAGTATCAAGGAGTGGCCACAGGAGGAATGGGCCCAGCTGGTCCAGTTAAGATTGACCGGTGCAGCCAGGGAGGCATACACCCAATTGTCACTGGAAGAGTGCCAGGATTATGCCACGGTAAAGAGCAGCATATTGCGCTCGTTTCAGTTAACCCCAGAAGCTTATAGAAAGCGTTTCAGAGAGATGGTGAAAGTTGGAGCATGTACGTTTGCTGAGACAGCAAGGGATCTGGAAAGACGATTCCAGAAGTGGATTGAGGCTGCTGGAGTTGGATCTTACGCTGACCTGAAGCAACTGATGGTCATGGAGAAGTTCTTGGAGATGATGCATCCCGAAACAAAGTTCAAGATCCAAGAAGCAAGGATAAAGGAGGTGAAAGATGCCGCAGATAGGGCGGATATGATTACTGAAGCATACAAGAGCTTAAGAGAGAACAGAGTAAGAAGCGAGGCGAGACGCAGCAATAGCAGACCCAGTGGAGTCTGGGGAGGAAGAAGGTTTGGGGGGCAGACAAGCAGACCAGCTAGTTTTAAGCCCCAGGAAGGAAAGTTGCCGAGTCCGCCTGCTGGAGGTAAGCAGGAAAATAAAAATGTGCAGAGGAGACAAGAGTCCAATGAAGCTCCACAGAGTATGAGTAGTACATCTGGCCCGAGGAACTCCAATACGAGTGGGCAGAGTCAGAGCCACTCGGGGGCGTATAGGAGAGATTTCTCCCAAATGAGATGCTACAAGTGCAACAGATCAGGTCACATGATGCGAGATTGTCGGCAGGGCAAGAGAGTCGTGACCCTGACGACATGTGATCCCCGGAAGAAGTACGTTGATGTACAACAAGACAAACCACAGAAGGTAGATTTGATGAACGAGCGGTATAGGCCGTTCATTAGTAAAGGTTGGGTCGGCATAGAAGGTCAACCCGAGGTGGAGGTTAGTATCCTCAGGGATACTGGAGCCAATCAGAGCTTGATTCTGAGAGGCCTAATAAGAAATGATCGACTGTTAGCTGGCAGTAGGAGGATAAAGGTTCATGGGTTGTTGTCTAAGAGTGACATGCCCGTGTGTGCTGTCCAGTTGAAGTCAGATTATTTGTCGGCGGAGGTGATGTTGGGAGTGTGCCCCAACATACCTGTTCCAGGAGTCCAAGTGATCCTGGGGAACGACTTGTGTGGGTCCAAGGTGCTGCCAGAGCTGATAGTAAAAGCTGTGCCGGAGGTGAACCAGAGGGACCGCGGTACAAGTGGAACGCCGGACAAGATAGATCTAGCCAGCATCCTTGAAAATGAGGCAGAGGACAGTCAAGTCATCGTATACCCGGCCTGTGTAGTGACAGAGTCGGACGTAGCCGCCGAGGAAGACATTGGAGATGATATGGCAGTGTCGACTCCACCAAGGGAGGAGGTCAACATGGACATGTCTGGGCTGTTCGACGAAGATCGAGCTCAGAAGAATGAGGATTCGAGGAGACAGGAAGTGAAAATGACCATACCTGAAAAGTTCAGCGTGAACCGAGCGGACCTGATTAGGGCTCAGAAAGAGGAGTTTATAGATCTAATCAGGGAGGCAAAAGGGGGAAATTCATGTCCGGAGTCCCCCGTGTATTACTACTTGGACGATGATGTACTAATGAGGAAATGGCGACCGGACAAAGCCGGCGCAGATAAGGTATGGTTGGAGAAGCACCAAGTGTTAGTGCCGAAGGAGTTTAGGGCGGCTGTGTTAGAACTAGCCCACTCCGTAGATATGGCAGGGCACTTGGGGGTGAAGAAGACCTTAGATAAGGTGCAGGAGCACTTCTACTGGCCGAACGTGTGGAAGGAGGTAAAGAAATATTGTAGGACATGTTTGGCGTGCCAACGTGCAGGTAAGCCGGCTCCGGCTATACCAAAGGCACCCTTAAAGCCCATACCGGCATTTGGCGAGCCTTTTGAGAGAGTCTTGATAGACTGTGTAGGTCCGTTGCCGAGGACCAGAAAAGGCCACGAGTACTTACTGACCATAATGTGCACGGCCACCCGTTTCCCTGAAGCAATCCCCCTGAGAAGAGTGACGTCGAGAGCCGTTCTGGATAGACTACAGAACTACATTGCGTGGGTAGGAATGCCCAAGGTTATCCAGACGGACCAGGGGAGTGTCTTCCAGTCGAAGTTGTTTAGGGAAACTGTGAAAGGATGGAGAGTAGAGCAAGTGCGCTCGTCACCGTATCACCCTCAGTCGCAGGGAGCATTGGAGCGTTTCCATGGAACGCTAAAGAGCTTGTTGAGGATATACTGCGCTGAGGAAGGGAGTAGTTGGGACGAGGCATTACCATCCGTGTTGTTCGCCATCAGGGATGCGGTAGTAGAATCACTCGGATTCACCCCATTTCAACTGGTGTACGGACACTCCGTGAGGAGCCCAGTGGGCGCGCTGAAGGAGCAGCTCACCGTGGATAGGCCTAAGGTGGACGTGGGAAAATATGTGAAAACTTTTAGAGAGCGACTCTCTAGGGCCAGAGATTTGGCCAAGGAAAATTTGAGGACATCCCAGGCAGAGATGGTAAGGTACCACGACAGGAAGGCGAAGGGCAGGAAATTTCAAGAAGGAGATCAGGTGTTAGTCCTGCTACCGGTAAAAGGAAGTATATACGAGTCGAGATTTTGTGGACCATATACCATCCAGAAGGCATTAGGGGATGTGAATTATGTAATCCACATGCCAGATCGTCCGAGGAAGTCACAGGTTTGCCACGTGAACATGATAAAGAGGTACTATGACAGAGATAAGCCTCTAGGCGATGAAGAACCGATGGAAACCCCATTGCAGGCGACGGTGCTGTGTGGAGGAGACGGAAAAGGGATAGAAGAGGAGAACTGTAAGTTAGAGAAGGCCGATGGCGCGAAGATATCAAATACAGAAAGCCTGGCCAAGATAGGTGAGCGTCTGGGTCATTTGGAGGATGACCAACGACAGGAGCTAGTGGAGATCCTACGGAGGAATAAGTCGTTATTCACGGACGTGCCTAGAAGACACCGCGGAACGGTGAACGAAGTGAATGTAGGGAGTGCTGAGCCCATCAAGCAGCACCCTTACAGAGTTAACCCGGAGAAAGCAGCGGCAATGAGAGCAGAAGTGAAGTATCTGCTAGATAACGACTTGGCAGAGGTTAGCGACAGTGACTGGAGTTCGCCGTGCCTCCTCGTGAAGAAGAGTGACGGCACGTACCGGTTCTGTACCGATTATAGGAAAGTGAATGCACTCACGGTCGCTGACTCGTTTCCGATACCGCGCATTGACGATTGCATAGATCGGATTGGGAGTGCACGGCATGTCTCGAAGATAGACCTGTTGAAGGGATACTATCAGATTCCCCTGTCTGAGGAGGCCAAGAGGATCTCAGCGTTCGTGACACCCGACGGCTTGTACCAATATAAAGTGGTGCCGTTCGGAATGAAGAATAGTGGTAGTTGTTTTCAACGAGTAATGAATCAGGTATTACAAGGCGCGACTGGATGTGCAGTGTACATCGATGATATTGTGGTGTTCGCTGATTCCTGGAAGGATCACGTGGATCGACTTTTAGATTTGCTCGATCGGTTGGAGAAGGCCAACATGACGATCAACTTGGCAAAAAGCGAGTTCGGGAGAGCCCGCCTGGAGTACCTTGGATATATAGTAGGGCAAGGCGAGGTTGCTCCGGTAAGAACAAAGGTGGAGGCCATTGACAACTTCCCGGTGCCCAGGAGTAAGAAAGAATTGTTGAGATACCTCGGTATGATTGGGTATTACCGGAAGTTCTGTGAAAATTTCTCCACCGTAGCCGCTCCTATGACGAGTTTGCTATCAAAGAGCAAGAAGTGGGAGTGGAATGGAACAGCACAAGAAGCGTTTGAGAAGACCAAAAGACTGTTGACTGAGGCACCTGTACTAGTGTCGCCAGATTTTGAAGCGCCGTTTACGTTATTTGTAGATGCCAGTGATATAGGGGCCGGAGCTGTACTGACGCAGCAGAATGATGGAATTTACCGCCCCGTGTCCTTCTTCTCCAAGAAGTTCGTTAAGCACCAGAGGTCGTACAGTACAGTTGAGAAAGAGACTTTGGCCCTGGTGATGGCATTGAAACATTTTGAAGTGTATGTGAGTGGGGGGGGGACACCCAGTGACGGTGTATACAGACCATAATCCCCTAGTTTTCCTGAAGAAAATGAAGCATGCAAACCAGAGATTAACCAGATGGTTTTTATCGCTCCAAGAGTATGACCTGGTGATAACGCACATAAGAGGGCGAGACAATGTAGTGGCTGATGCGTTATCTCGAGCCTAGCCACTAGAATAACTCTCAAAAATAAGGGGAGGGGAGTGTTATGATCTCAGCCTACAGGAGAAACGAGTCTCCCTCCTTGAGAGTTATTCGTCAAGCCTGACCTGATTAGAAGGTCTAGCGAATATTGAAGTGATAACGCATATGTAAAATAGTTGCTTGGATATGTATAACAGTTTGAGATCATGGGCAATGAAGAAGAAAACAGATAAATGACTGGCGAGGAGATGTGGACATTTTGCTGGAGGCGTGAGGCTCGCTTCCGGAGGACCTTGACCTCACTTGAGTGCCAGACATCGCAGGGGGAAGCCGCGCTCCATTTGAGCTCCCGCCAGAAGGGAACCCCTAGTGATATATCTCGAAGAGAAGAGAAGTGTGTAGACGTGCCAGCTGTGGAACCGAGCTGGGAACGCTGTGGTATCAAGTCCTGGTCGACGAGCAGAGTTTAATAAGCTACTCAGAGGCATTTTCGTGGGCTGTGTGGAGCGCCCTGACCAGACGCCGTCAGAGGAAAAGCGCCCTCGATCAGTTAATCTGTGGTAAGCACGATATACGCCAGTTCATAGTGATCACTTGTAGTTGGTCGTGTGCCCAGCGACGGTAGCAATGTTTATTTATAAGTTAGACATGTTTTAATAAGGCAGAAAGCCTGAAATAGGAGAGTGAAGAGGGAGGAGCACGGAGCGACGTCCGCCCCCTCTGAGCGCTGGCGGACGACTGAGGGAGCCTGGCTCTTGACGGAGGAAGACCCTCCCAGCGAGTGAGGACCGCCGCCAGGCGAGGTGGAGTATGGACCCGCCCAAAACGGGGGAGTCCATTCTCACTGTATGTAGAGAACAGATAGAGGTTTGAGGCAAGCATATTGTGTGGTTATTTTTGTTTATGTGTTAAAGGGGAACATTTTATTGGAGTGTCGATGGGTTGCAGGTTTGTCTTTTGGGGAAGAAGTTGCTGAGAACTTCGAAGCCAGCAGATGAAGTAGCTGATGAGACTCCAAGGTAGTGGAGCAGAGGACCTCGAGCTGTGAGGAGAAGCAGCAGTGAAGAGGAGTGTCACGTGCTTCTGTAGAGGTGGAGAAGCCCCATAGTTGCTCGGGGAAACTTCATGGTGTAGCAGCCAAGAGAGCTGTGGAGGACCCTAGCAGAAGGGTGAAGCACCGTAGTTGCTCAAGGAAACTTCATGATAGCAGCCTGGAGGAGCTGCAGAGGATCCTGGTAGTGAAGCCCGGGAGAACCTAAGGATATTAGGGTAGTGAACTTCCAGAGGTGGAAGGGGAAGTTCTGGTGGATTACTTATAGGGAGTTGATAGTGTTTGGTTGTCATTAGCGTGCAAGACGCAGTGAGAGGTGAGTGACTGTTGGCATTCTTATGTCAAGGAGTTTTTTATACTGAAGTATCAATGAACATTTATACTGGTATATGTTATTGCATTCAAATGCTGATTTTCTATATATATATGTTATCTTGCTGATGGTGCAACAGTGTATGTAGGCTTGATCAACTTGAGGAGGTTAATAGCATCAGGTGGTGAACCAGGAGATAGGATACCACTTGATCAGCTGATAATAGAGTTCAGATGGTGTTGGAGTGCAACCTGATTGTGATATTATAGAGTATAGGATTCATTATTATTATATGAGTGTATGTATCGTGTATGTGCTTTGTCCAGTAAATGTGTCACAATTTGCTGGTGTTTGCCCTTGTGCTAGTGAGGCTTCCCAGGAGGTAGTAAAGAAGGAGAGAGAGAGAGAAAGAACCAAGAACCACGGCCGTGGACAGGGTAGGAGGTAATACTAGTAAGTCATAGGGGATTGAGGAGATCATATCTCATAAGGAGAGAGTGGGGAGTCACAGCGGCTCGAGTGGGTGTGTGCACGTGACAACGAGGCTAAGTGTTGGAGCCGCATCCCCTAAACGTGTGACGTTGAGCCCCTCTCCAAGAGCCAGAAGCGCCAAGGGTGATCTCCTTGTATAAGCACTCTGCCGAGTTGTGGGTTGGGTTGTCCATAGAGAAGGATCAACGACGACAACACCAACCAACCCACAGTCTATAACACCCTGCAGTTTTCAAAATATCCCAAACATCCTAAATCCGATACCTGAGCCATATTTTGGAGCCAAATTCTGGCTTTCTGCATGTATTCGCAGTTGGAAATTCCGACTTTTTATACCGAAAATATGCCAATTACTGAAAGAGGCGTTGTGTCACACTTTGCCAAAACCCCCCTGCAGTTTTCAAAATATCCCAAAAATCCCAAATCCGACACCTGAGCCATTATTTGGAGCCATATTCTGGCTCTCTGCACGTATTTGTAGTTTGAAATTCCTACTTTTTATACTGAAAATATTCCAATTACTGAAAGCGGCGGTGGGTCGCATTTTGCCCAAACCCCCCTGCAGTTTTCAAAATATCCCAAACATCCCAAGTCCGACACTTGAGCCAAATTTTGGAGCCAAATACTGGGTCTCTGCCCGTATTTGCAGTTTTTAAATTCCGAATTTTTATACTGAAAATATACCAATTACTGAAAGCGGCGGTGGGTCGCATTTTGCCCAAACCCCCCTGCAGTTTTCAAAATATCCCAAACATCCCAAATCCGATACCTGAACCATATTTTGGAGCCAAATTCTGGCTCTCTGCATGTATTTGAAGTTTGAAATTCCAACTTTTTGTACCGAAAATATGCCAATTACTGAAAGCGGCGGTGAGTCACATTTTGCCCAAACCCCCCTGCAGTATTCAAAATAATACAAACATCCCAAATCCGATACCTGAGCCATAATTTAGAGTCAAATTCTGGCTCTCTGCACGTATTCGCAGTTTGAAATTCCGGCTTTTTATACTGAAAATATACCAATTACTGAAAGCGGTGTTGGGTCACATTTTGCCCAAACCCCCCTGCAGTTTTCAAAATATCCCAAACAACCCAAATCCGATACCTGAGCCATATTTTGGAGCCAAATTCTGGCTTTCTGCATGTATTCCCAGTTGGAAATTCCGACTTTTTATACCGAAAATATGCCAATTACTGAAAGAGGCGTTGTGTCACACTTTGCCAAAACCCCCCTGCAGTTTTTAAAATATCCCAAACATCCCAAATCCGATACCTGAGCCATATTTTGGAGCCATATTCTGGCTCTCTGCACGTATTTGTAGTTTGAAATTCCGACTTTTTATACCGAAAATATGCAAATTACTGAAAGCGGCGGTGGGTCACATTTTGCCCAAACCACCCTGCAGTTTTTGAAATATCCCAAACATCCAAAATCCGATACCTGAGCCATATTTTGGAGCCATATTCTGGCTCTCTGCACGCATTTGCAGTTTGAAATTCCGACTTTTTATACTGAAAATATACCAATTACTGAAAGCGGCGGTGGGTCGCATTTTGCCCAAACCCCCCTGCAGTTTTCAAAATATCCCAAACATCCCAAGTCCGACAACTGAGCCATATATTGGAGCGAAATTCTTGGTCTCTGCACGTATTTGCAGTTTGAAATTCCGAATTTTTATACAGAAAATATACCAATTACTGAAAGCAGCGGTGGGTCACATTTTGACCCAAACCCCCCTGCAGTTTTCAAAATATCCCAAACATCCTAAATCCGATACCTGAGCAATATTTTAGAGCCAAATTCTGGCTCTCTGCACGTATTCGCAGTTGGAAATTCCGACTTTTTATACTGAAAATATGCCAATTACTGAAAACGGCGGTGGGTCACATTTTGCCCAAACCCCCCTGCAGTTTTTAGAATATCCCAAACATCCCAAATCCGATACCTGAGCCTTATTTTGGAGCCAAATTCTGGCTCTCTGCACGTATTTGCAGTTTGAAATTCCGACTTTTTATACTGAAAATATATCAATTACTGAAAGCGGCGGTGGGTCGCATTTTGCCCAAACCCCCCTGCAGTTTTAAAAATATCCCAAACATCCCAAATCCGATACCTGAACCATATTTTGGAGCCAAATTCTGGCTCTCTGCATGTATTTGCAGTTTGAAATTCCGACTTTTTGTACCGAAAATATGCCAATTACTGAAAGCGGCGGTGAGTCACATTTTGCCCAAACCCCCCTGCAGTATTCAAAATAATACAAACATCCCAAATCCGATACCTGAGCCATAATTTAGAGCCAAATTCTGGCTCTCTGCACGTATTCGCAGTTTGAAATTCCGGCTTTTTATACTGAAAATATACCAATTACTGAAAGCGGTGGTAGGTCACATTTTGCCCAAACCCCCCTGCAGTTTTCAAAGTATCCCAAACATCCCAAATCCGATACCTGAGCCATATTTTGGAGCCAAATTCTGGCTTTCTGCATGTATTCGCAGTTGGAAATTCCGAATTTTTATACCGAAAATATGCCAATTACTGAAAGAGGCTTTGTGTCTCACTTTGCCAAAACCCCCCTGCAGTTTTTAAAATATCTCAAACATCCCAAATCCGATACCTGAGCCATATTTTGGAGCCATATTCTGGCTCTCTGCACGTATTTGCAGTTTGAAATTCCGACTTTTTATACTGAAAATATACCAATTACTGAAAGCGGCGGTGGGTCGCATTTTGCCCAAACCCCCCTGCAGTTTTCAAAATATCCCAAACATCCCAAGTCCGACACTTGAGCCAAATTTTGGAGCCAAATTCTGGGTCTCTGCACGTATTTGCAGTTTGAAATTCCGAATTTTTATACTGAAAATATACCAATTACTGAAAGCAGCGGTGGGTCACATTTTGACCAAACCCACCTGCAGTTTTCAACATATCCCAAACATCCCAAATCCGATACCTGAGCCATATTTTAGAGCCAAGTTCTGGCTGTCTGCACGTATTCGCAGTTGGAAATTCCGACTTTTTATACCGAAAATATGCAAATTACTGAAAGCGGCGGTGGGTCACATTTTGCCCAAACCCCCCTGCAGTTTTTAAAATATCCCAAACATCCCAAATCCGATACCTGAGCCATATTTTGGAGCCAAATTCTGGATCTCTGCACGCATTCGCAGATGGAAATTCCGACTTTTTATACCGAAAATATGCCAATTACTGAAAGCGGCGGTGGGTCACATTTTGCCCAAACACCCCTGCAGTTTTCAAAATATCCCAAACATCCCAAATCCGATACCTGAGCCATATTTTGGAACCAAATTCTGGCTCTCTGCTCGTATTCGCAGTTGGAAATTCCGGCTTTTTATACCGAAAATATGCCAATTACTGAAAGCGGCAGTGGATCACATTTTGCACAAACCCCCCTGCAGTTTTCAAAATATCCAAAACATCCCAAGTCCGACACCTGAGCCATATTTTGGAGCGAAATTCTGGCTCTCTGCACGTATTTGCAGTTTGAAATTCCGACTTTTTATACTGAAAAATATACCAATTACTGAAAGCGGCGGTGGGTCGCATTTTGCCCAAACCCCCCTGCAGTTTTCAAAATATCCAAAACATCCCAAGTCCGACACCTGAGCCATATTTTGGAGCGAAATTCTGGGTCTCTGCACGTATTTGCAGTTTGAAATTCCGAATTTTTATACTGAAAATATACCAATTACTGAAAGCGGCGGTGGGTCACATTTTGACCCAAACCCCCCTGCAGTTTTTAAAATATCCCAAACATCCCAAATCCGATACCTGAGCCATATTTTGGAGCCAAATTCTGGATCTCTGCACGCATTCGCAGATGGAAATTCCGACTTTTTATACTGAAAATATGCAAATTACTGAAAGCGGCGGTGGGTCACATTTTGACCAAACTACCCTGCAGTTTTTTAAAATATCCCAAACATCCCAAATCCGATACCTGAGCCATATTTTGGAGACATATTCTGGCTCTCTGCACGTATTTGTAGTTTGAAATTCCGACTTTTTATACTGAAAATATACCAATTACTGAAAGCGGCGGTGGGACGCATTTTGCCCAAACCCCCCTGCAGTTTTCAAAATATCCAAAACATCCCAAGTCCGACACTTGAGCCAAATTTTGGAGCCAAATTCTGGGTCTCTGCACGTATTTGCAGTTTGAAATTCCGAATTTTTATACTGAAAATATACCAATTACTGAAAGCAGCGGTGGGTCACATTTTGCCCAAACCCCCCTGCAGTTTTTAAAATATCCCAAACATCCCAAATCCGATACCTGAGCCATATTTTGGAGCCAAATTCTGGATCTCTGCACGCATTCGCAGATGGAAATTCCGACTTTTTATACCGAAAATATGCCAATTACTGACAGCGGCGGTGGGTCACATTTTGCCCAAACACCCCTGCAGTTTTCAAAATATCCCAAACATCCCAAATCCGATACCTGAGCCATATTTTGGAACCAAATTCTGGCTCTCTGCTCGAATTCGCAGTTGGAAATTCTGGCTTTTTATACCGAAAATATGCCAATTACTGAAAGCGGCAGTGGATCACATTTTGCACAAACCCCCCTGCAGTTTTCAAAATATCCAAAACATCCCAAGTCCGACACCTTAGCCATATTTTGGAGCGAAATTCTGGCTCTCTGCACGTATTTGCAGTTTGAAATTCCGACTTTTTATACTGAAAAATATACCAATTACTGAAAGCGGCGGTGGGTCGCATTTTGCCCAAACCCCCCTGCAGTTTTCAAAATATCCAAAACATCCCAAGTCCGACACCTGAGCCATATTTTGGAGCGAAATTCTGGGTCTCTGCACGTATTTGCAGTTTGAAATTCCGAATTTTTATACTGAAAATATACCAATTACTGAAAGCGGCGGTGGGTCACATTTTGACCCAAACCCCCCTGCAGTTTTTAAAATATCCCAAACATCCCAAATCCGATACCTGAGCCATATTTTGGAGCCAAATTCTGGATCTCTGCACGCATTCGCAGATGGAAATTCCGACTTTTTATACTGAAAATATGCAAATTACTGAAAGCGGCGGTGGGTCACATTTTGCCCAAACTACCCTGCAGTTTTTAAAATATCCCAAACATCCCAAATCCGATACCTGAGCCATATTTTGGAGACATATTCTGGCTCTCTGCACGTATTTGTAGTTTGAAATTCCGACTTTTTATACTGAAAATATACCAATTACTGAAAGCGGCGGTGGGTCGCATTTTGCCCAAACCCCCCTGCAGTTTTCAAAATATCCCAATCATCCCAAGTCCGACACTTGAGCCAAATTTGGAGCCAAATTCTGGGTCTCTGCACGTATTTGCAGTTTGAAATTCCGAATTTTTATACTGAAAATATACCAATTACTGAAAGCGGCGGTGGGTCGCATTTTGCCCAAACCCCCCTGCAGTTTTCAAAATATCCCAAACATCCCAAATCCGATACCTGAGCAATATTTTAGAGCCAAATTCTGGGTCTCTGCACGTATTTGCAGTTGGAAATTCCGAATTTTTATACTGAAAATATACCAATTACTGAAAGCAGCGGTGGGTCACATTTTGCCCAAACCCACCTGCAGTTTTCAAAATATCCCAAACATCCCAAATCCGATACCTGAGCCATATTTTAGAGCCAAGTTCTGGCTCTCTGCACGTATTCGCAGTTGGAAATTCCGACTTTTTATACCGAAAATATGCAAATTACTGAAAGCAGCGGTGGGTCACATTTTGCCCAAACCCCCCTGCAGTTTTTAAAATATCCCAAACATCCCAAATCCGATACCTGAGCCATATTTTGGAGCCAAATTCTGGATCTCTGCACGCATTCGCAGATGGAAATTCCGACATTTTATACCGAAAATATGCCAATTACTGAAAGCGGCGGTGGGTCACATTTTGCCCAAACACCCCTGCAGTTTTCAAAATATCCCAAACATCCCAAATCCGATACCTGAGCCATATTTTGGAACCAAATTCTGGCTCTCTGCTCGTATTCGCAGTTGGAAATTCCGGCTTTTTATACCGAAAATATGCCAATTACTGAAAGCGGCAGTGGATCACATTTTGCACAAACTCCCCCTGCAGTTTTCAAAATATCCAAAACATCCCAAGTCCGACACCTGAGCCATATTTTGGAGCCAAATTCTGGCTCTCTGCACGTATTTGCAGTTTTAAATTCCGACTTTTTATACTGAAAAATATACCAATTACTGAAAGCGGCGGTGGGTCGCATTTTGCCCAAACCCCCCTGCAGTTTTCAAAATATCCCAAATATCCCAAGTCCGACACCTGAGCCATATATTGGAGCGAAATTCTGGGTCTCTGCACGTATTTGCAGTTTGAAATTCCGAATTTTTATACTGAAAATATACCAATTACTGAAAGCAGCGGTGGGTCACATTTTGCCCAAACCCCCCTGCAGTTTTTAAAATATCCCAAACATCCCAAATCCGATACCTGAGCCATATTTTGGAGCCAAATTCTGGATCTCTGCACGCATTCGCAGATGGAAATTCCGACTTTTTATACCGAAAATATGCCAATTACTGACAGCGGCGGTGGGTCACATTTTGCCCAAACACCCCTGCAGTTTTCAAAATATCCCAAACATCCCAAATCCGATACCTGAGCCATATTTTGGAACCAAATTCTGGCTCTCTGCACGCATTCGCAGAAGGAAATTCCGACTTTTTATACTGAAAATATGCAAATTACTGAAAGCGGCGGTGGGTCACATTTTGCCCAAACTACCCTGCAGTTTTTAAAATATCCCAAACATCCCAAATCCGATACCTGAGCCATATTTTGGAGACATATTCTGGCTCTCTGCACGTATTTGTAGTTTGAAATTCCGACTTTTTATACTGAAAATATACCAATTACTGAAAGCGGCGGTGGGTCGCATTTTGCCCAAACCCCCCTGCAGTTTTCAAAATATCCCAATCATCCCAAGTCCGACACTTGAGCCAAATTTGGAGCCAAATTCTGGGTCTCTGCACGTATTTGCAGTTTGAAATTCCGAATTTTTATACTGAAAATATACCAATTACTGAAAGCGGCAGTGGGTCACATTTTGACCCAAACCCCCCTGCAGTTTTCAAAATATCCCAAACATCCCAAATCCGATACCTGAGCAATATTTTAGAGCCAAATTCTGGGTCTCTGCACGTATTTGCAGTTGGAAATTCCGAATTTTTATACTGAAAATATACCAATTACTGAAAGCAGCGGTGGGTCACATTTTGCCCAAACCCACCTGCAGTTTTCAAAATATCCCAAACATCCCAAATCCGATACCTGAGCCATATTTTAGAGCCAAGTTCTGGCTCTCTGCACGTATTCGCAGTTGGAAATTCCGACTTTTTATACCGAAAATATGCAAATTACTGAAAGCAGCGGTGGGTCACATTTTGCCCAAACCCCATTGCAGTTTTTAAAATATCCCAAACATCCCAAATCCGATACCTGAGCCATATTTTGGAGCCAAATTCTGGATCTCTGCACGCATTCGCAGATGGAAATTCCGACATTTTATACCGAAAATATGCCAATTACTGAAAGCGGCGGTGGGTCACATTTTGCCCAAACACCCCTGCAGTTTTCAAAATATCCCAAACATCCCAAATCCGATACCTGAGCCATATTTTGGAACCAAATTCTGGCTCTCTGCTCGTATTCGCAGTTGGAAATTCCGGCTTTTTATACCGAAAATATGCCAATTACTGAAAGCGGCAGTGGATCACATTTTGCACAAACTCCCCCTGCAGTTTTCAAAATATCCAAAACATCCCAAGTCCGACACCTGAGCCATATTTTGGAGCCAAATTCTGGCTCTCTGCACGTATTTGCAGTTTTAAATTCCGACTTTTTATACTGAAAAATATACCAATTACTGAAAGCGGCGGTGGGTCGCATTTTGCCCAAACCCCCCTGCAGTTTTCAAAATATCCCAAATATCCCAAGTCCGACACCTGAGCCATATATTGGAGCGAAATTCTGGGTCTCTGCACGTATTTGCACTTTGAAATTCCGAATTTTTTTACTGAAAATATACCAATTACTGAAAGCACCGGTGGGTCACATTTTGACCCAAACCCCCCTGCAGTTTTCAAAATATCCCAAACATCCCAAATCCGATACCTGAGCCCTATTTTGGAGCCAAATTCTGGCTCTCTGCACGTATTCGCAGTTTGAAATTCCGGCGTATTATACCGAAAATATGCCAATTACTGAAAGCAGCTGTGGGTCACATTTTGCCCAAACCCCCTGCAGTTCTAAAAATATCCCAAACATCCCAAATCCGATACCTTAGCTATATTTTGGAGCCAAATTCTGGCTCTCTGCACGTATTTGCAGTTTGAAATTCCGAATTTTTATACTGAAAATATACCAATTACTGAAAGCAGCGGTGGGTCACATTTTGCCCAAACTCCCCTGCAGTTTTCAAAATATCCCAAACATCCCAAATCCGATACCTAAGCCATATTTTGGAGCCAAATTCTGGCTTTCTGCATGTATTCGCAGTTGGAAATTCCGAATTTTTATTCCGAAAATATGCCAATTACTGAAAGTGGCGGTGGGTCACACTTTGCCCAAACCCCCCTGCAGTTTTAAAATATCCCAAACATCCCAAATCAGATACCTGAGCCATATTTTGGAGCCATATTCTGGCTCTCTGCACGTATTTGCAGAGAGCTAATATGGCTAAGGTATCGGATTTGGCATGTCTGGGATATTTTTATAACTGCAGGGGGGTTTGGGCAAAACGTGACCCACCGCCGCTTTCAGTAATTGGTATATTTTCAGTATAAAAATTCGGAATTTCAAACTGCAAATACGTGCAGAGAGCCAGAATTTGGCTCCAAAATATGGCTAAGGAATCGGATTTGGCATATTTTTAAAACTGCAGGGGGGTTTGGGCAAAATGTGAAGCACCGCCGCTTTCAATAATTGGCATATTTTCGGTATAAATAGTCGGAATTTCAAACTGCGAATACGTGCAGAGAGCCAGAATTTGGCTCTAAAACATGGCTCATGTATCGGATTTGGGATGTTTGGGATATTTTGAAAACTGCAGGGGGGTTTGGGCAAAATGTGACTCCCGGCTGCTTTCAGCAATTGGCATATTTTCGGTATAAAAAGTCTGAATTTAGAACTGCAAATACGTGCAGAGAGCCAGAATTTGGCTCCAAAATATGGCTCAGGTATCGGATTTGGGATGTTTGGGATATTTTGAAAACTGCAGGGGGGTTTGGTCAAAATGTGACCCACCGCCGCTTTCAGTAATTGGTATATTATCAGTATAAAAGTCGGAATTTCAAACTGCAAATACGTGCAGAGAGCTAGAATTTGGCTCCAAAATATGGCTCAGGTATCGGATTTGGGATATTTGAGATATTTTAAAAACTGCAGGAGGGTTTGGGCAAAATATGACACACCGCCGTTTTCAGTAATTGGTATATTTTCAGTATAAAAATTCGGAATTTCATACTGCAAATACGTGCAGAGAGCCAGAATTTGGCTCCAAAATGGGGCTCAGGTATCGGATTTGTGATGTTTGGGATATTTTAAAACCTGCAGAGGAGTTTGGGCAAAATGTGACCCATTGCCGATTTCAGTAATTGGCATATTTTCGGTATTAAAAGCCGGAATTTCAAACTGCGAATACATGGAGAAAGCCAGAATTTGGCTCCAAAATATGGCTCAGGTATCGGATTTGGGATGTTTGAGATATTTTAAAAACTGCAGGGGGGTTTGGGCAAAATGTGACCCACTGCCGCTTTCAGTAATTGGCATATTTTCGGTATAAAAAGCCGGAATTTCAAACTGCGAATACGTGCAAAGAGCCAGAATTTGGCTCAAAAATATGGCTCAGGTATCGGATTTGGGATGTTTGGGATATTTTGAAAACTGCAGGGGGGTTTGGGCACAATGTGACCCACCGCCGCTTTCAGTAATTGGTATATTTTCAGTATAAAAATTCGGAATTTCAAACTGCAAATACGTGCAGAGAGCCAGAATTTGGCTCCTAAACATAGCTAAGGTATCGGATTTGGGATGTTTGGGATATTTTTAAAACTGCAGGGGGGTTTGGGCAAAATGTGACCCACCGCTGCTTTCAGTAATTGGCATATTTTCGGTATAAAAAGCCGGAATTTCAAACTGCGAATACGTGCAGAGAGCCAGAATTTGGCTCCAAAATAGGGCTCAGGTATCGGATTTGGGATTTTTGGGATATTTTAAAAACTGCAGGGGGGTTTGGGCAAAATGTGACCCACTGCCGCTTTCAGTAATTTGCATATTTTCGGTATAAAAATTCGGAATTTCAAACTGCGAATACGTGCAGAGAGCCAGAATTTGGCTCCAAAATATGGCTCAGGTATCGGATTTGGGATGTTTGGGATATTTTAAAAACTGCAGGGGGGTTTGGGCAAAATGTGACCCACCGCCGCTTTCAGTAATTGGCATATTTACGGTATAAAAAGCCGGAATTTCAAACTGTGAATACGTGCAGAGAGCCAGAATTTGGCTCCAAAATATGGCTCAGGTATCGGAATTGGGATGTTTGGGATATTTTGAAAACTGCAGGGGGGTTTGGGCAAAATGTGACCCACCGCCGCTTTCAGTAATTGGTATATTTTCAGTATAAAAGTCGGAATTTCAAACTTCAAATACGTGCAGAGAGCCAGAATTTGGCTCCAAAATATGGCTCAGGTATAGGTTTTGGGATGTTTGAGATATTTTAATAACTGTAGGAGGGTTTGGGCAAAATGTGACACACCGCCGTTTTCAGTAATTGGTATATTTTCAGTATAAAAATTCGGAATTTCATACTGCAAATACGTGCAGAGAGCCAGAATTTGGCTCCAAAATAGGGCTCAGGTATCGGATTTTGGATGTTTGGGATATTTTAAAACCTGCAGGAGAGTTTGGGCAAAATGTGACCCATTTCCGCTTCCAGTAATTGGCATATTTTCTGTATAAAAAGCCGGAATTTCAAACTGCGAATACGTGGAGAGAGCCAGAATTTGGCTCCAAAATATGGCTCAGGTATCGGATTTGGGATGTTTGAGATATTTTAAAAACTGCAGGGGGGTTTGGGCACAATGTGACCCACTGCTGCTTTCAGTAATTGGCCTATTTTCGGTATAAAAAGCCGGAATTTCAAACTGCGAATACGTGCAGAGTGCCAGAATTTGGCTCAAAAATATGGCTCAGGTGTCGGATTTGGGATGTTTGGGGTATTTTAAAAACTGCAGGGGGGTTTGGGCAAAATGTGACCCACTGCCGCTTTCAGTAATTGGCATATTTTCGGTATAAAAAGCCGGAATTTCAAACTGCGAATACGTGCAGAGAGCCAGAATTTGGCTCAAAAATATGGCTCAGGTATCGGATTTGGGATGTTTGGGATATTTTGAAAACTACAGGGGGGGTTTGGTGAAAATGTAACCCACCGCCGCTTTCAGTAATTGGTATATTTTCAGTATAAAAATTCGGAATTTCAAACTGCAAATACGTGAAGAGAGCCAGAATTTGGCTCCAAATTATAGCTAAGGTATCGGATTTGGGATGTTTGGGATATTTTTAAAACTGCAGGGGGGTTTGGGCAAAATGTGACCCACTGCCGCTTTCAGTAATTGGCATATTATCGGTATAAAAATTCGGAATTTCAAACTGCGAATACGTGCAGAGAGCCAGAATTTGGCTCCAAAATATGGCTCAGGTATTGGATTAGGATGTTTGGGATATTTTGAAAACTGCAGGGGGGATTGGGCAAAATGTGACACCGCCGCTTTCAGTAATTGGTATATTTTCAGTATAAAAATTCGGAATTTCATACTGCAAATACGTGCAGAGAGCCAGAATTTGGCTCCAAAATAGGGCTCAGGTATCGGATTTGGGATTTTTGGGATATTTTGAAAACTGAAAGGGGGGTTTGGGCAAAATGTGACCCACCGCAGCTTTCAGTAATTGGTATATTTTCAGCATAAAAATTCGGAATTTCACACTGCAAATACGTGCAGAAAGCCAGAATTTGGCTCCAAAATAGGGCTCAGGTATCGGATTTGGGATGTTTGGGATATTTTAAAAACTACAGGAGAGTTTGTGCAAAATGTGACCCATTGCCGCTTTCAGTAATTGGCATATTTTCGGTATAAAAAGCCGGAATTTCAAACTGCGAATACGTGGAGAGAGCCAGAATTTGGCTCCAAAATATGGCTCAGGTATCGGATTTGGGATGTTTGGGATATTTTGAAAACTGCAGGGGGGATTGGGCAAAATGTGACACACCGCCGTTTTCAGTAATTGGTATATTTTCAGTATAAAAATTCGGAATTTCATACTGCAAATACGTGTAGAGAGCCAGAATTTGGCTCTAAAATATGGCTCAGGTATCGGATTTGGGATGTTTGGGATATTTTGAAAACTGCAGGGGGGTTTGGGCAAAATGTGACCCACCGCCGCTTTCAGTAATTGGTATATTTTCAGTATAAAAGTCGGAATTTAAAACTTTAAATACGTGCAGAGAGCCAGAATTTAGCTCCAAAATATGGCTCAGGTATCGGATTTGGGATGTTTGAGATATTTTAAAAACTGCAGGGGGGTTTGGGCAAAATGTGACCCAAGGCCGCTTTCAGTAGTTGGCATATTTTCGGTATAAAAAGCCGGAATTTCAAATTGCGAATACGTGCAGAAAGCCAGAAATTGGCTCAAAATTATGGCTCAGTTATCGGATTTGGGATTTTTGGGATATTTTGAAAACTGCAGGGGGGTTTGGGCAAAATGTGACTCCCCGCCGCTTTCAGTAATTGCCATATTTTCGGTATAAAAAGTCTGAATTTAGAACTGCAAATACGTGCAGAGAGCCAGAATTTCGCTCCAAAATAGGGCTCAGGTATCGGATTTTGGATGTTTGGGATATTTTAAAACCTGCTGGAGAATTTGGGCAAAATTTGACCCATTGCCGCTTTCAGTAATTGGCATATTTTCTGTATAAAAAGCCGGAATTTCAAACTGCGAATACGCGGAGAGAGCCAGAATTTGGCTCCAAAATATGGCTCAGGTATCGGATTTGGGATGTTTGAGATATTTTAAAAACTGCAGGGGGGTTTGGGCAAAATGTGACCCACTGCTGCTTTCAGTAATTGGCCTATTTTCGGTATAAAAAGCCGGAATTTCAAACTGCGAATACGTGCAGAGTGCCAGAATTTGGCTCAAAAATATGGCTCAGGTTTCGGATTTGGGATGTTTGGGATATTTTAAAACTGCAGGGGGGTTTGGGCAAAATGTGACCCACTGCCGCTTTCAGTAATTGGCATATTTTCGGTATAAAAAGCCGGAATTTCAAACTGCGAATACGTGCAGAGAGCCAGAATTTGGCTCAAAAATATGGCTCAGGTATCGGATTTGGGATGTTTGGGATATTTTGAAAACTGCAGGGGGGTTTGGGCAAAATGTGACCCACCGCCGCTTTCAGCAATTGGTATATTTTCAGTATAAAAGTCGGAATTTAAAACTTAAAATACGTGCAGAGAGCCAGAATTTAGCTCCAAAATATGGCTCAGGTATCGGATTTGGGATGTTTGAGATATTTTAAAAACTGCAGGGGGGTTTGGGCAAAATGTGACCCAAGGCCGCTTTCAGTAGTTGGCATATTTTCGGTATAAAAAGCCAGAATTTCAAATTGCGAATACGTGCAGAAAGCCAGAATTTGGCTCAAAAATATGGCTCAGTTTTCGGATTTGGGATTTTTGGGATATTTTGAAAACTGCAGGGGGGTTTGGGCAAAATGTGACTCCCCGCCGCTTTCAGTAATTGCCATATTTTCGGTATAAAAAGTCTGAATTTAGAACTGCAAATACGTGCAGAGAGCCAGAATTTGGCACCAAAATAGGGCTCAGGTATCGGATTTTGGATGTTTGGGATATTTTAAAACCTGCAGGGGAATTTGGGCAAAATGTGACCCATTGCCGCTTTCAGTAATTGACATATTTTCTGTATAAAAAGCCGGAATTTCAAACTGCGAATACGTGGAGAGAGCCAGAATTTTCTCCAAAATATGGCTCAGGTGTCGGATTTGGGATGTTTGAGATATTTTAAAAACTGCAGGGGGGTTTGGGCAAAATGTGACCCACTGCTGCTTTCAGTAATTGGCCTATTTCGGTATAAAAAGCCGGAATTTCAAACTGCGAATACGTGCAGAGTGCCAGAATTTGGCTCAAAAATATGGCTCAGGTGTCGGATTTGGGATGTTTGGGATATTTTAAAAACTGCAGGGGGGTTTGGGCAAAATGTGACCCACTGCCGCTTTCAGTAATTGGCATATTTTCGGTATAAAAAGCCGGAATTTCAAACTGCGAATACGTGCAGAGAGCCAGAATTTGGCTCAAAAATATGGCTCAGGTATCGGATTTGGGATGTTTGGGATATTTTGAAAACTACAGGGGGGTTTGGTAAAAATGTAACCCACCGCCGCTTTCAGTAATTGGTATATTTTAAGTATAAAAATTCGGAATTTCAAACTGCAAATACGTGCAGAGAGCCAGAATTTGGCTCCAAAATATAGCTAAGGTATCGGATTTGGGATGTTTGGGATATTTTTAAAACTGCAGGGGGGTTTGGGCAAAATGTGACCCACTGCCGCTTTCAGTAATTGGCATATTTTCGGTATAAAAAGTCGGAATTTCAAACTGCGAATACGTGCAGAGAGCCAGAATTTGGCTCCAAAATATGGCTCAGGTATTGGATTTAGGATGTTTGGGATATTTTGAAAACTGCAGGGGGGATTGGGCAAAATGTGACACACCGCCGCTTTCAGTAATTGGTATATTTTCAGTATAAAAATTCGGAATTTCATACTGCAAATACGTGCAGAGAGCCAGAATTTGGCTCCAAAATGGGGCTCAGGTATAGGATTTGGGATTTTTGGGATATTTTGAAAACTGAAAGGGGGGTTTGGGCAAAATGTGACCCACCGCAGCTTTCAGTAATTGGTATATTTTCAGTATAAAAATTCGGAATTTCATACTGCAAATACGTGCAGAAAGCCGGAATTTGGCTCCAAAATAGGGCTCATGTATCGGATTTGGGATGTTTGGGATATTTTAAAAACTACAGGAGAGTTTGTGCAAAATGTGACCCATTGCCGCTTTCAGTAATTGGCATATTTTCGGTATAAAAAGCCGGAATTTCAAACTGCGAATACGTGGAGAGAGCCAGAATTTGGCTCCAAAATATGGCTCAGGTATCGGATTTGGGATGTTTGGGATATTTTGAAAACTGCAGGGGGGATTGGGCAAAATGTGACACACCGCCGTTTTCAGTAATTGGTATATTTTCAGTATAAAAATTCGGAATTTCATACTGCAAATACGTGTAGAGAGCCAGAATTTGGCTCCAAAATATGGCTAAGGTATCGGATTTGGGATGTTTGGGATATTTTGAAAACTGCAGGGGGGTTTGGGCAAAATGTGACCCACCGCCGCTTTCAGTAATTGGTATGTTTTCAGTATAAAAGTAGGAATTTCAAACTGCAAATACGTGCAGAGAGCCAGAATTTGGCTCCAAAATATGGCTCAGGTATCGGATTTGGGATGTTTGAGATATTTTAAAAACTGCAGGAGGGTTTGGGCAAAATGTGACACACCGCCGTTTTCAGTAATTGGTATATTTTCAGTATACAAATTCGGAATTTCATACTGCAAATACGTGCAGAGAGCCAGAATTTGGCTCAAAAATATGGCTCAGGTATCGGATTTGGGATGTTTAAGATATTTTGAAAACTGCAGGGGGGTTTGGGCAAAATGTGACCCACCGCCGCTTTCAGTAATTGGTATATTTTCAGTATAAAAGTCGGAATTTAAAACTGGAAATACGTGCAGAGAGCCAGAATTTGGCTCCAAAATATGGCTCAGGTATCGGATTTGGGATGTTTGAGATATTTTAAAAACTGCAGGGGGGTTTGGGCAATTTGTGACCCACTGCCGCTTTCAGTAATTGGCATATTTTCGGTATAAAAAGCCGGAATTTCAAACTGCGAATACGTGCAGAGAGCCAGAATTTGGCTCAAAAATATGGCTCAGGTATCGGATTTGGGATGTTTGAGATATTTTGAAAACTGCACGGGGGTTTGGGCAAAATGTGACCCACCGCCGCTTTCAGTAATTGGCATATTTTCGGTATAAAAAGTCGGAATTTCAAACTGCGAATACGTGCAGAGAGACAGAATTTGGCTCCAAAATATGGCTCAGGTATCGGATTTGGGATCTTTGGGATATTTTAAAAACTGCACGAGAGTTTGGGCAAAATGTGACCCATTGCCGTTTTCAGTAATTGGCATATTTTCTGTATAAAATCCGGAATTTCAAACTGCGAATACGTGGAGAGAGCCAGAATTTGGCTCCAAAATATGGCTCAGGTATCGGATTTGGGATGTTTGAGATATTTTAAAAACTGCAGTGGGGTTTGGGCAAAATGTGACCCACTGCTGCTTTCAGTAATTGGCCTATTATCGGTATAAAAATTCGGAATTTCAAACTGCGAATACGTGCAGAGAGCCAGAATTTGGCTCCAAAATATGGCTCAGGTATTGGATTAGGATGTTTGGGATATTTTGAAAACTGCAGGGGGGATTGGGCAAAATGTGACACACCGCCGCTTTCAGTAATTGGTATATTTTCAATATAAAAATTCGGAATTTCATACTACAAATACGTGCAGAGAGCCAGAATTTGGCTCCAAAATAGGGCTCAGGTATCGGATTTGGGATGTTTGGGATATTTTAAAAACTACAGGAGAGTTTGTGCAAAATGTGACCCATTGCCGCTTTCAGTAATTGGCATATTTTCGGTATAAAAAGCCGGAATTTCAAACTGCGAATACGTGGAGAGAGCCAGAATTTGGCTCCAAAATATGGCTCAGGTATCGGATTTTGGATGTTTGGGATATTTTGAAAACTGGAGGGGGGATTGGGCAAAATGTGACACACCGCCGTTTTCAGTAATTGGTATATTTTCATTATAAAAATTCGGAATTTCATACTGCAAATACGTGTAGAGAGCCAGAATTTGGCTCTAAAATATGGCTCAGGTATCGGATTTGGGATGTTTGGGATATTTTGAAAACTGCAGGGGGGTTTGGGCAAATGTGACCCACCGCCGCTTTCAGTAATTGGTATATTTTCAGTATAAAAGTCGGAATTTAAAACTTAAACACGTGCAGAGAGCCAGAATTTAGCTCCAAAATATGGCTCAGGTATCGGATTTGGGATGTTTGAGATATTTTAAAAACTGCAGGGGGGTTTGGGCAAAATGTGACCCACTGCCGCTTTCAGTAGTTGGCATATTTTCGGTATAAAAAGCCGGAATTTCAAATTGCGAATACGTGCAGAAAGTCAGAATTTGGCTCAAAAATATGGCTCAGTTATCGGATTTGGGATTTTTGGGATATTTTGAAAACTGCAGGGGGGTTTGGGCAAAATGTGACTCCCCGCCGCTTTCAGTAATTGCCATATTTTCGGTATAAAAAGTCTGAATTTAGAACTGCAAATACGTGCAGAGAGCCAGAATTTGGCTCCAAAATAGGGCTCAGGTATCGGATTTTGGATGTTTGGGATATTTTAAAACCTGCAGGAGAATTTGGGCAAAATGTGACCCATTGCCGCTTTCAGTAATTGGCATATTTTCTGTATAAAAAGCCGGAATTTCAAACTGCGAATACGTGGAGAGAGCCAGAATTTGGCTCCAAAATATGGCTCAGGTATCGGATTTGGGATGTTTGAGATATTTTAAAAACTTCAGGGGGGTTTGGGCAAAATGTGACCCACTGCTGCTTTCAGTAATTGGCCTATTTTCGGTATAAAAAGCCGGAATTTCAAACTGCGAATACGTGCAGAGTGCCAGAATTTGGCTCAAAAATATGGCTCAGGTGTCGGATTTGGGATGTTTGGGATATTTTAAAAACTGCAGGGGGGTTTGGGCAAAATGTGACCCACTGCCGCTTTCAGTAATTGGCATATTTTCGGTATAAAAAGCCGGAATTTCAAACTGCGAATACGTGCAGAGAGCCAGAATTTGGCTCAAAAATATGGCTCGGGTATCGGATTTGGGATGTTTGGGATATTTTGAAAACTACAGGGGGGTTTGGTAAAAATGTAACCCACCGCCGCTTTCAGTAATTGGTATATTTTCAGTATAAAAATTCGGAATTTCAAACTGCAAATACGTGCAGAGAGCCAGAATTTGGCTCCAAAATATAGCTAATGTATCGGATTTCGGATGTTTGGGATATTTTTAAAACTGCAGGGGGGTTTGGGCAAAATGTGACCCACTGCCGCTTTCAGTAATTGGCATATTTTCGGTATAAAAAGTCGGAATTTCAAACTGCGAATACGTGCAGAGAGCCAGAATTTGGCTCCAAAATATGGCTCAGGTATTGGATTTAGGATGTTTGGGATATTTTGAAAACTGCAGGGGGGATTGGGCAAAATGTGACACACCGCCGCTTTCAGTAATTGGTATATTTTCAGTATAAAAATTCGGAATTTCATACTGCAAATACGTGCAGAGAGCCAGAATTTGGCTCCAAAATAGGGCTCAGGTATCGGATTTGGGATTTTTGGGATATTTTGAAAACTGAAAGGGGGGTTTGGGCAAAATGTGACTCCCCGCCGCTTTCAGTAATTGCCATATTTTCGGTATAAAAAGTCTGAATTTAGAACTGCAAATACGTGCAGAGAGCCAGAATTTGGCTCCAAAATATGGCTCAGGTATCGGATTTGGGATGTTTGAGATATTTTAAAAGCTGCAGGGGGGTTTGGGCAAAATGTGACCCACTGCCGCTTTCAGTAATTGGCATATTTTCGGTATAAAAAGCCGGAATTTCAAACTGCGAATACGTGCAGAGAGCCAGAATTTGGCTCAAAAATATGGCTCAGGTATCGGATTTGGGATGTTTGGGATATTTTGAAAACTGCAGGGGGGTTTGGGCAAAATGTGACCCACCGCCGCTTTCAGTAATTTGGGTATTTTCGGTATAAAAAGTCGGAATTTCCAACTGCGAATACATGCAGAGAGCCAGAATTTGGCTCAAAAATATGGCTCAGGTATCGGATTTGGGATGTTTAAGATATTTTGAAAACTGCAGGGGGGTTTGGGCAAAATGTGACCCACCGCCGCTTTCAGTAATTGGTATATTTTCAGTATAAAAGTCGGAATTTAAAACTGGAAATACGTGCAGAGAGCCAGAATTTGGCTCCAAAATATGGCTCAGGTATCGGATTTGGGATGTTTGAGATATTTTAAAAACTGCAGGGGGGTTTGGGCAATTTGTGACCCACTGCCGCTTTCAGTAATTGGCATATTTTCGGTATAAAAAGCCGGAATTTCAAACTGCGAATACGTGCAGAGAGCCAGAATTTGGCTCAAAAATATGGCTCAGGTATCGGATTTGGGATGTTTGGGATATTTTGAAAACTGCAGGGGGGTTTGGGCAAAATGTGACCCACTGCCGCTTTCAGTAATTGGCATATTTTCGGTATAAAAAGTCGGAATTTCAAACTGCGAATACGTGCAGAGAGCCAGAATTTGGCTCCAAAATATGGCTCAGGTATCGGATTTGGGATGTTTGAGATATTTCAAAAACTGCAGGGGGGTTTGGGCAATTTGTGACCCACTGCCGCTTTCAGTAATTGGCATATTTTCGGATTAAAAAGCCGGAATTTCAAACTGCGAATACGTGCAGAGAGCCAGAATTTGGCTCAAAAATATGGCTCAGGTATCGGATTTGGGATGTTTGGTATATTTTTTAAACTGCAGGGGGGTTTGGGCAAAATGTGACCCACTGCCACTTTCAGTAATTGGCATATTTTCGGTATAAAAAGTCGGAATTTCAAACTGCGAATACGTGCAGAGAGCCAGAATTTGGCTCCAAAATATGGCTCAGGTATTGGATTTAGGATGTTTGGGATATTTTGAAAACTGCAGGGGGGATTGGGCAAAATGTGACACACCGCCGCTTTCAGTAATTGGTATATTTTCAGTATAAAAATTCGGAATTTCATACTGCAAATACGTGTAGAGAGCCAGAATTTGGCTCTAAAATATGGCTCAGGTATCGGATTTGGGATGTTTGGGATATTTTGAAAACTGCAGGGTGTTTGGGCAAAATGTGACCCACCGCCGCTTTCAGTAATTGGTATATTTTCAGTATAAAAGTCGGAATTTAAAACTTAAAATACGTGCAGAGAGCCAGAATTTAGCTCCAAAATATGGCTCATGTATCGGATTTGGGATGTTTGAGATATTTTAAAAACTGCAGGGGGGTTTGGGCAAAATGTGACCCACTGCCGCTTTCAGTAGTTGGCATATTTTCGGTATAAAAAGCCGGAATTTCAAATTGCGAATACGTGCAGAAAGCCAGAATTTGGCTCAGAAATATGGCTCAGTTATCGGATTTGGGATTTTTGGGATATTTTGAAAACTGCAGGGGGGTTTGGGCAAAATGTGACTCTCCGCCGCTTTCAGTAATTGCCATATTTTCGGTATAAAAAGTCTGAATTTAGAACTGCAAATACGTGCAGAGAGCCAGAATTTGACTCCAAAATATGGCTCAGGTATCGGATTTTGGATGTTTGGGATATTTTGAAAACTGCAGGGGGGTTTGGGCAAAATGTGACACACCGCCGCTTTCAGTAATTGGTATATTTTCAGTATACAAATTCGGAATTTCATACTGCAAATACGTGCAGAGAGCCAGAATTTGGCTCCAAAATATGGCTCAGGTATCGGATTTGGGATGTTTGAGATATTTTAAAAGCTGCAGGGGGGTTTGGGCAAAATGTGACCCACTGCCGCTTTCAGTAATTGGCATATTTTCGGTATAAAAAGCCGGAATTTCAAACTGCGAATACGTGCAGAGAGCCAGAATTTGGCTCAAAAATATGGCTCAGGTATCGGATTTGGGATGTTTGGGATATTTTGAAAACTGCAGGGGGGTTTGGGCAAAATGTGACCCACCGCCGCTTTCAGTAATTTGGGTATTTTCGGTATAAAAAGTCGGAATTTCCAACTGCGAATACATGCAGAGAGCCAGAATTTGGCTAAAAAATATGGCTCAGGTATCGGATTTGGGATGTTTAAGATATTTTGAAAACTGCAGGGGGGTTTGGGCAAAATGTGACCCACCGAAGCTTTCAGTAATTGGTATATTTTCAGTAAAAAAGTCGGAATTTAAAACTGGAAATACGTTCAGAGAGCCAGAATTTGGCTCCAAAATATGGCTCAGGTATCGGATTTGGGATGTTTGAGATATTTTAAAAACTGCAGGGGGGTTTGGGCAATTTGTGACCCACTGCCGCTTTCAGTAATTGGCATATTTTCGGTATAAAAAGCCGGAATTTCAAACTGCGAATACGTGCAGAGAGCCAGAATTTGGCTCAAAAATATGGCTCAGGTATCGGATTTGGGATGTTTGGGATATTTTGAAAACTGCAGGGGGGTTTGGGCAAAATGTGACCCACCGCCGCTTTCAGTAATTGGCATATTTTCGGTATAAAAAGTCGGAATTTCAAACTGCGAATACGTGCAGAGAGCCAGAATTTGGCTCCAAAATATGGCTCAGGTATCGGATTTGGGATGTTTGAGATATTTTAAAAACTGCAGGGGGGTTTGGGCAATTTGTGACCCACTGCCGCTTTCAGTAATTGGCATATTTTCGGAATAAAAAGCCGGAATTTCAAACTGCGAATACGTGCAGAGAGCCAGAATTTGGCTCAAAAATATGGCTCAGGTATCGGATTTGGGATGTTTGGTATATTTTTTAAACTGCAGGGGGGTTTGGGCAAAATGTGACCCACTGCCGCTTTCAGTAATTGGCATATTTTCGGTATAAAAAGTCGGAATTTCAAACTGCGAATACCTGCAGAGAGCCAGAATTTGGCTCCAAAATATGGCTCAGGTATTGGATTTAGGATGTTTGGGATATTTTGAAAACTGCAGGGGGGATTGGGCAAAATGTGACACACCGCCGCTTTCAGTAATTGGTATATTTTCAGTATAAAAATTCGGAATTTCATACTGCAAATACGTGCAGAGAGCCAGAATTTGGCTCCAAAATAGGGCTCAGGTATCGGATTTGGGATTTTTGGGATATTTTGAAAACTGAAAGGGGGGTTTGGGCAAAATGTGACCCTCCGCAGCTTTCAGTAATTGGTATATTTTCAGTATAAAAATTCGAATTTCATACTGCAAATACGTGCAGAAAGCCAGAATTTGGCTCCAAAATAGGGCTCAGGTATCGGATTTGGGATGTTTGGGATATTTTGAAAACTGCAGGGGGGATTGGGCAAAATGTGACACACCGCCGTTTTCAGTAATTGGTATATTTTCAGTATATAAATTCGGAATTTCATACTGCAAATACGTGTAGAGAGCCAGAATTTGGCTCTAAAATATGGCTCAGGTATCGGATTTGGGATGTTTGGGATATTTTGAAAACTGCAGGGGGGTTTGGGCAAAATGTGACCCACCGCCGCTTTCAGTAATTGGTATATTTTCAGTATAAAAGTCGGAATTTAAAACTTAAAATACGTGCAGAGAGCCAGAATTTAGCTCCAAAATATGGCTCATGTATCGGATTTGGGATGTTTGAGATATTTTAAAAACTGCAGGGGGGTTTGGGCAAAATGTGACCCACTGCCGCTTTCAGTAGTTGGCATATTTTCGGTATAAAAAGCCGGAATTTCAAATTGCGAATACGTGCAGAAAGCCAGAATTTGGCTCAAAAATATGGCTCAGTTATCGGATTTGGGATTTTTGGGATATTTTGAAAACTGCAGGGGGGTTTGGGCAAAATGTGACTCCCCGCCGCTTTCAGTAATTGCCATATTTTCGGTATAAAAAGCCGGAATTTCAAACTGCGAATACGTGGAGAGAGCCAGAATTTGGCTCCAAAATATGGCTCAGGTATCGGATTTGGGATGTTTGAGATATTTTAAAAACTTCAGGGGGGTTTGGGCAAAATGTGACCCACTGCTGCTTTCAGTAATTGGCCTATTTTCGGTATAAAAAGCCGGAATTTCAAACTGCGAATACGTGCAGAGTGCCAGAATTTGGCTCAAAAATATGGCTCAGGTGTCGGATTTGGGATGTTTGGGATATTTTAAAAACTGCAGGGGGGTTTGGGCAAAATGTGACCCACTGCCGCTTTCAGTAATTGGCATATTTTCGGTATAAAAAGCCGGAATTTCAAACTGCGAATACGTGCAGAGAGCCAGAATTTGGCTCAAAAATATGGCTCGGGTATCGGATTTGGGATGTTTGGGATATTTTGAAAACTACAGGGGGGTTTGGTAAAAATGTAACCCACCGCCGCTTTCAGTAATTGGTATATTTTCAGTATAAAAATTCGGAATTTCAAACTGCAAATACGTGCAGAGAGCCAGAATTTGGCTCCAAAATATAGCTAATGTACCGGATTTCGGATGTTTGGGATATTTTTAAAACTGCAGGGGGGTTTGGGCAAAATGTGACCCACTGCCGCTTTCAGTAATTGGCATATTTTCGGTATAAAAAGTCGGAATTTCAAACTGCGAATACGTGCAGAGAGCCAGAATTTGGCTCCAAAATATGGCTCAGGTATTGGATTTAGGATGTTTGGGATATTTTGAAAACTGCAGGGGGGATTGGGCAAAATGTGACACACCGCCGCTTTCAGTAATTGGTATATTTTCAGTATTTAAAATTCGGAATTTCATACTGCAAATACGTGCAGAGAGCCAGAATTTGGCTCCAAAATAGGGCTCAGGTATCGGATTTGGGATTTTTGGGATATTTTGAAAACTGAAAGGGGGGTTTGGGCAAAATGTGACTCCCCGCCGCTTTCAGTAATTGCCATATTTTCGGTATAAAAAGTCTGAATTTAGAACTGCAAATACGTGCAGAGAGCCAGAATTTGGCTCCAAAATATGGCTCAGGTATCGGATTTGGGATGTTTGGGATATTTTGAAAACTGCAGGGGGGTTTGGGCAAAATGTGACACACCGCCGCTTTTAGTAATTGGTATATTTTCAGTATACAAATTCGGAATTTCATACTGCAAATACGTGCAGAGAGCCAGAATTTGGCTCCAAAATATGGCTCAGGTATCGGATTTGGGATGTTTGAGATATTTTAAAAGCTGCAGGGGGGTTTGGGCAAAATGTGACCCACTGCCGCTTTCAGTAATTGGCATATTTTCGGTATAAAAAGCCGGAATTTCAAACTGCGAATACGTGCAGAGAGCCAGAATTTGGCTCAAAAATATGGCTCAGGTATCGGATTTGGGATGTTTGGGATATTTTGAAAACTGCAGGGGGGTTTGGGCAAAATGTGACCCACCGCCGCTTTCAGTAATTTGGGTATTTTCGGTATAAAAAGTCGGAATTTCCAACTGCGAATACATGCAGAGAGCCAGAATTTGGCTCAAAAATATGGCTCAGGTATCGGATTTGGGATGTTTAAGATATTTTGAAAACTGCAGGGGGGTTTGGGCAAAATGTGACCCACCGCCGCTTTCAGTAATTGGTATATTTTCAGTATAAAAGTCGGAATTTAAAACTGGAAATACGTGCAGAGAGCCAGAATTTGGCTCCAAAATATGGCTCAGGTATCGGATTTGGGATGTTTGAGATATTTTAAAAACTGCAGGGGGGTTTGGGCAATTTGTGACCCACTGCCGCTTTCAGTAATTGGCATATTTTCGGTATAAAAAGCCGGAATTTCAAACTGCGAATACGTGCAGAGAGCCAGAATTTGGCTCAAAAATATGGCTCAGGTATCGGATTTGGGATGTTTGGGATATTTTGAAAACTGCAGGGGGGTTTGGGCAAAATGTGACCCACTGCCGCTTTCAGTAATTGGCATATTTTCGGTATAAAAAGTCGGAATTTCAAACTGCGAATACGTGCAGAGAGCCAGAATTTGGCTCCAAAATATGGCTCAGGTATCGGATTTGGGATGTTTGAGATATTTCAAAAACTGCAGGGGGGTTTGGGCAATTTGTGACCCACTGCCGCTTTCAGTAATTGGCATATTTTCGGATTAAAAAGCCGGAATTTCAAACTGCGAATACGTGCAGAGAGCCAGAATTTGGCTCAAAAATATGGCTCAGGTATCGGATTTGGGATGTTTGGTATATTTTTTAAACTGCAGGGGGGTTTGGGCAAAATGTGACCCACTGCCACTTTCAGTAATTGGCATATTTTCGGTATAAAAAGTCGGAATTTCAAACTGCGAATACGTGCAGAGAGCCAGAATTTGGCTCCAAAATATGGCTCAGGTATTGGATTTAGGATGTTTGGGATATTTTGAAAACTGCAGGGGGGATTGGGCAAAATGTGACACACCGCCGCTTTCAGTAATTGGTATATTTTCAGTATAAAAATTCGGAATTTCATACTGCAAATACGTGTAGAGAGCCAGAATTTGGCTCTAAAATATGGCTCAGGTATCGGATTTGGGATGTTTGGGATATTTTGAAAACTGCAGGGTGTTTGGGCAAAATGTGACCCACCGCCGCTTTCAGTAATTGGTATATTTTCAGTATAAAAGTCGGAATTTAAAACTTAAAATACGTGCAGAGAGCCAGAATTTAGCTCCAAAATATGGCTCATGTATCGGATTTGGGATGTTTGAGATATTTTAAAAACTGCAGGGGGGTTTGGGCAAAATGTGACCCACTGCCGCTTTCAGTAGTTGGCATATTTTCGGTATAAAAAGCCGGAATTTCAAATTGCGAATACGTGCAGAAAGCCAGAATTTGGCTCAGAAATATGGCTCAGTTATCGGATTTGGGATTTTTGGGATATTTTGAAAACTGCAGGGGGGTTTGGGCAAAATGTGACTCTCCGCCGCTTTCAGTAATTGCCATATTTTCGGTATAAAAAGTCTGAATTTAGAACTGCAAATACGTGCAGAGAGCCAGAATTTGACTCCAAAATATGGCTCAGGTATCGGATTTTGGATGTTTGGGATATTTTGAAAACTGCAGGGGGGTTTGGGCAAAATGTGACACACCGCCGCTTTCAGTAATTGGTATATTTTCAGTATACAAATTCGGAATTTCATACTGCAAATACGTGCAGAGAGCCAGAATTTGGCTCCAAAATATGGCTCAGGTATCGGATTTGGGATGTTTGAGATATTTTAAAAGCTGCAGGGGGGTTTGGGCAAAATGTGACCCACTGCCGCTTTCAGTAATTGGCATATTTTCGGTATAAAAAGCCGGAATTTCAAACTGCGAATACGTGCAGAGAGCCAGAATTTGGCTCAAAAATATGGCTCAGGTATCGGATTTGGGATGTTTGGGATATTTTGAAAACTGCAGGGGGGTTTGGGCAAAATGTGACCCACCGCCGCTTTCAGTAATTTGGGTATTTTCGGTATAAAAAGTCGGAATTTCCAACTGCGAATACATGCAGAGAGCCAGAATTTGGCTAAAAAATATGGCTCAGGTATCGGATTTGGGATGTTTAAGATATTTTGAAAACTGCAGGGGGGTTTGGGCAAAATGTGACCCACCGAAGCTTTCAGTAATTGGTATATTTTCAGTAAAAAAGTCGGAATTTAAAACTGGAAATACGTTCAGAGAGCCAGAATTTGGCTCCAAAATATGGCTCAGGTATCGGATTTGGGATGTTTGAGATATTTTAAAAACTGCAGGGGGGTTTGGGCAATTTGTGACCCACTGCCGCTTTCAGTAATTGGCATATTTTCGGTATAAAAAGCCGGAATTTCAAACTGCGAATACGTGCAGAGAGCCAGAATTTGGCTCAAAAATATGGCTCAGGTATCGGATTTGGGATGTTTGGGATATTTTGAAAACTGCAGGGGGGTTTGGGCAAAATGTGACCCACCGCCGCTTTCAGTAATTGGCATATTTTCGGTATAAAAAGTCGGAATTTCAAACTGCGAATACGTGCAGAGAGCCAGAATTTGGCTCCAAAATATGGCTCAGGTATCGGATTTGGGATGTTTGAGATATTTTAAAAACTGCAGGGGGGTTTGGGCAATTTGTGACCCACTGCCGCTTTCAGTAATTGGCATATTTTCGGAATAAAAAGCCGGAATTTCAAACTGCGAATACGTGCAGAGAGCCAGAATTTGGCTCAAAAATATGGCTCAGGTATCGGATTTGGGATGTTTGGTATATTTTTTAAACTGCAGGGGGGTTTGGGCAAAATGTGACCCACTGCCGCTTTCAGTAATTGGCATATTTTCGGTATAAAAAGTCGGAATTTCAAACTGCGAATACCTGCAGAGAGCCAGAATTTGGCTCCAAAATATGGCTCAGGTATTGGATTTAGGATGTTTGGGATATTTTGAAAACTGCAGGGGGGATTGGGCAAAATGTGACACACCGCCGCTTTCAGTAATTGGTATATTTTCAGTATAAAAATTCGGAATTTCATACTGCAAATACGTGCAGAGAGCCAGAATTTGGCTCCAAAATAGGGCTCAGGTATCGGATTTGGGATTTTTGGGATATTTTGAAAACTGCAGGGGGGTTTGGGCAAAATGTGACTCCCCGCCGCTTTCAGTAATTGCCATATTTTCGGTATAAAAAGTCTGAATTTAGAACTGCAAATACGTGCAGAGAGCCAGAATTTGGCTCCAAAATATGGCTCAGGTATCGGATTTGGGATGTTTGGGATATTTTGAAAACTGCAGGGGGGTATGGGCAAAATGTGACACACCGCCGCTTTCAGTAATTGGTATATTTTTAGTATACAAATTCGGAATTTCATACTGCAAATACGTGCAGAGAGCCAGAATTTGGCTCCAAAATATGGCTCAGGTATCGGATTTGGGATGTTTTGGATATTTTGAAAACAGCAGGGGGGTTTGGGCAAAATGTGACCCACCGCCGCTTTCAGTAATTGGTATATTTTCAGTATAAAAGTCGGAATTTAAAACTGAAAATACGTGCAGAGAGCCAGAATTTGGCTCCAAAATATGGCTCAGGTATCGGATTTGGGATGTTTGAGATATTTTAAAAGCTGCAGGGGGGTTTGGGCAAAATGTGACCCACTGCCGCTTTCAGTAATTGGCATATTTTCGGTATAAAAAGCCGGAATTTCAAACTGCGAATACGTGCAGAGAGCCAGAATTTGGCTCAAAAATATGGCTCAGGTATCGGATTTGGGATGTTTGGGATATTTTGAAAACTGCTGGGGGGTTTGGGCAAAATGTGACCCACCGCCGCTTTCAGTAATTGGGGTATTTTCGGTATAAAAAGTCGGAGTTTCCAACTGCGAATACATGCAGAGAGCCAGAATTTGGCTCAAAAATATGGCTCAGGTATCGGATTTGGGATGTTTGAGATATTTTAAAAACTGCAGGGGGGGTTGGGCAATTTGTGACCCACTGCCGCTTTCAGTAATTGGCATATTTTCGGAATAAAAAGCCGGAATTTCAAACTGCGAATACGTGCAGAGAGCCAGAATTTGGCTCAAAAATATGGCTCAGGTATTGGATTTGGGATGTTTGGTATATTTTTTAAACTGCAGGGGGGTTTGGGCAAAATGTGACCCACTGCCGCTTTCAGTAATTGGAATATTTTCGGTATAAAAAGCCGGAGTTTCAAACTGCGAATACGCGCAGAGAGCCAGAATTTGGCTATAAAATATTGCTCGGGTATCGGATTTGGGATCTTTGGGATATTTTGAAAACTGCAGGGGGGTTTGGGAGAAATGTGACCCACCGCCGCTTTCAGTAATTGGCATATTTTCGGTATAAAAAGTCGGAATTTCAAACTGCGAATACGTGCAGAGAGCCAGAATTTGGCTCTAAAATATGGCTCAGGTATCGGATTTGGGATGTTTGGGATATTTTAAAAACTGCAGGGGGGTTTGGGCAAAATGTGACCCACCGCCGCTTTCAGTAATTGACATATTTTCGGTATAAAAAGCCGGAAATTCAAACTGCGAATACGTGCAGAGAGCCAGAATTTGGGTCCAAAATATGGTTCAGGTGTCGGATTTGGGATGTTTGGGATATTTTGAAAACTGCAGGGGGGATTGGGCAAAATGTGACACACTGCCGCTTATAGTAATTGGTATATTTTCAGTATAAAAATTCAAAATTTCATACTGCAAATCGTGCAGAGAGCCAGAATTTGGCTCCAAAATAGGGCTCAGGTATCGGATTTGGGATGTTTGGGATATTTTAAAAACTGCAGGGGGGTTTTGGCAAAATGTGACCCACCGCCGCTTTCAGTAATTGGCATATTTTCGGTATAAAAAGCCGGAATTTCAAACTGCGAATACGTGCAGAGAGCCAGAGTTTAGCTCCAAAATATGGTTCAGGTGTCGGATTTGGGATGTTTGGGATATTTTAAAAACTTCAGGGGGGTTTGGACAAAATGTGACCCACTGCCGCTTTCAGTAATTGACATATTTTCGGTATAAAAAGCCGGAAATTCAAACTGCGAATACGTGCAGAGAGCCAGAATTTGGGTCCAAAATATGGTTCAGGTGTCGGATTTGGGATGTTTGGGATATTTTGAAAACTGCAGGGGGGATTGGGCAAAATGTGACACACTGCCGCTTACAGTAATTGGTATATTTTCAGTATAAAAATTCAAAATTTCATACTGCAAATCGTGCAGAGAGCCAGAATTTGGCTCCAAAATAGGGCTCAGGTATCGGATTTGGGATGTTTGGGATATTTTAAAAACTGCAGGGGGGTTTTGACAAAATGTGACCCACCGCCGCTTTCAGTAATTTGCATATTTTCGGTATAAAAAGCCGGAATTTCAAACTGCGAATACGTGCAGAGAGCCAGAATTTGGCTCTAAAATATGGCTCAGGTATCGGATTTGGGATGTTTGGGATATTTTGAAAACTGTAGGGGGGTTTGGGCAAAATGTGACCCACCGTCGCTTTCAGTAATTGGTATCGGAATTTCAAACTGCAAATACGTGCAGAGAGCCAGAATATGGCTCCAAAATATGGCTCAGGTATCGGATTTTGGATGTTTGGGATATTTTAAAAACTGCAGGGGGGTTTGGGCAAAGTGTGCCACACCCCGCTTTCAGTAATTGGCATATTTTCGGTATAAAAAGTCGGAATTTCCAACTGCGAATAAATGCAGAGAGCCAGAATTCGGCTCCAAAATATGGCTCAGGTATCGGATTTGGGATGTTTTGGATATTTTGAAAACTGCAGGGGGGTTTGGGTAAAATGTGACCCACCGCCGCTTTCAGTAATTGGTATATTTTCAGTATAAAAATTCGGAATTTCAAACTGCAAATACGTGCAGAGAGCCAGAATTTGGCTCCAAAATATGGCTAAGGTATCGGATTTGGGATGTTTGGTATATTTTTTAAACTGCAGGGGGGTTTGGGCAAAATGTGACCCACCGCCGCTTTCAGTAATTGGAATATTTTCGGTATAAAAAGCCGGAGTTTCAAACTGCGAATACGTGCAGAGAGCCAGAATTTGGCTATAAAATATTGCTCGGGTATCGGATTTGGGATGTTTGGGATATTTTGAAAACTGCAGTGGGGTTTGTGAGAAATGTGACCCACCGCCGCTTTCAGTAATTGACATATTTTCGGTATAAAAAGCCGGAAATTCACACTGCGAATACGTGCAGAGAGCCAGAATTTGGCTCCAAAATATGGTTCAGGTGTCGGATTTGGGATGTTTGGGATATTTTAAAAACTTCAGGGGGGTTTGGACAAAATGTTACCCACTGCCGGTTTCAGTAATTGGTATATTTTCGGTATAAAAATTCGGAATTTCAAACTGCAAATACGTGCAGAGACCCAGAATTTGGCTCCAAAATATAGCTCAAGTGTCGGACTTGGGTTGTTTGGGATATTTTGAAAACTGCAGGGGGGTTTGGGCAAAATGCGACCCTCCGCCGCTTTCAGTAATTGGTATATTTTCAGTATAAAAAGTCGGAATTTCAAACTGCAAATACGTGCAGAGAGCCAGAATATGGCTCCAAAATATGGCTCAGGTATCGGATTTGGGATGTTTGGGATATTTTGAAAACTGCAGGGGGGTTTGGGCAAAATGTGACCCACCGCCGCTTTCAGTAATTGGTATATTTTCAATATAAAAATTCGGAATTTCAAACTGCAAATACGTGCAGAGAGCCAGAATTTGGCTCCAAAATATGGCTAAGGTATCGGATTTGGGATGTTTGGTATATTTTTTAAACTGCAGGGGGGTTTGGGCAAAATGTGACCCACCGCCGCTTTCAGTAATTGGAATATTTTCGTTATAAAGAGCCGGAGTTTCAAACTGCGAATACGTGCAGAGAGCCAGAATTTGGCTATAAAATATTGCTCGGGTATCGGATTTGGGATGTTTGGGATATTTTGAAAACTGCAGGGGGGTTTGTGAGAAATGTGACCCACCGCCGCTTTCAGTAATTGTCATATTTTCGGTATAAAAAAGTCGGAATTTCAAACTGCGAATACGTGCAGAGAACCAGAATTTGGCTCTAAAATATGGCTCAGGTATCGGTTTGGGATGTTTGGGATATTTTAAAAACTACAGGGGGGTTTGGGCAAAATGTGACCCACCGCCGCTTTCAGTAATTGACATATTTTCGGTATAAAAAGCCGGAAATTCACACTGCGAATACGTGCAGAGAGCCAGAATTTGGCTCCAAAATATGGTTCAGGTGTCGGATTTGGGATGTTTGGGATATTTTAAAAACTTCAGGAGGGTTTGGACAAAATGTGACCCACTGCCGCTTTCAGTAATTGGTATATTTTCGGTATAAAAATTCGGAATTTCAAACTGCAAATACGTGCAGAGACCCAGAATTTGGCTCCAAAATATAGCTCAAGTGTCGGACTTGGGTTGTTTGGGATATTTTGAAAACTGCAGGGGGGTTTGGGCAAAATGCGACCCTCCGCCGCTTTCAGTAATTGGTATATTTTCAGTATAAAAAGTCGGAATTTCAAACTGCAAATACGTGCAGAGAGCCAGAATATGGCTCCAAAATATGGCTCAGGTATCGGATTTGGGATGTTTGGGATATTTTGAAAACTGCAGGGGGGTTTGGGCAAAATGTGACCCACCGCCGCTTTCAGTAATTGGTATATTTTCAATATAAAAATTCGGAATTTCAAACTGCAAATACGTGCAGAGAGCCAGAATTTGGCTCCAAAATATGGCTAAGGTATCGGATTTGGGATGTTTGGTATATTTTTTAAACTGCAGGGGGGTTTGGGCAAAATGTGACCCACCGCCGCTTTCAGTAATTGGAATATTTTCGTTATAAAGAGCCGGAGTTTCAAACTACGAATACGTGCAGAGAGCCAGAATTTGGCTATAAAATATTGCTCGGGTATCGGATTTGGGATGTTTGGGATATTTTGAAAACTGCAGGGGGGTTTGTGAGAAATGTGACCCACCGCCGCTTTCAGAAATTGGCATATTTTCGGTATAAAAAAGTCGGAATTTCAAACTGCGAATACGTGCAGAGAACCAGAATTTGGCTCTAAAATATGGCTCAGGTATCGGTTTGGGATGTTTGGGATATTTTAAAAACTGCAGGGGGGTTTGGGCAAAATGTGACCCACCGCCGCTTTCAGTAATTGACATATTTTCGGTATAAAAAGCCGGAAATTCACACAGCGAATACGTGCAGAAAGCCAGAATTTGGCTCCAAAATATGGTTCAGGTGTCGGATTTGGGATGTTTGGGATATTTTAAAAACTTCAGGGGGGTTTGGACAAAATGTGACCCACTGCCGCTTTCAGTAATTGGTATATTTTCGGTATAAAAATTCGGAATTTCAAACTGGAAATACGTGCAGAGACCCAGAATTTGGCTCCAAAATATAGCTCAAGTGTCGGACTTGGGTTGTTTGGGATATTTTGAAAACTGCAAGGGGGGTTTGGGCAAAATGCGACCCTCCGCCGCTTTCAGTAATTGGTATATTTTTAGTATAAAAAGTCGGAATTTCAAACTGCAAATACGTGCAGAGAGCCAGAATATGGCTCCAAAATATGGCTCAGGTATCGGATTTGGGATGTTTGGGATATTTTGAAAACTGCAGGGGGGTTTGGGCAAAATGTGACCCACCGCCGCTTACAGTAATTGGTATATTTTCAGTATAAAAATTCAAAATTTCACACTGCAAATCGTGCAGAGAGCTAGAATTTGGCTCCAAAATAGGGCTCAGGTATCGGATTTGGGATGTTTGGGATATTTTAATAACTGCAGGGGGGTTTTGGCAAAATGTGACCCACCGCCGCTTTCAGTAATTGGCATATTTTCGGTATAAAAAGCCGGAATTTCAAACTGCGTATACGTGCAGAGAGCCAGAATTTGGCTCTAAAATATGGCTCAGGTATCGGATTTGGGATGTTTGGGATATTTTGAAAACTGTAGGGGGGTTTGGGCAAAATGTGACCCACCGTCGCTTTCAGTAATTGGTATATTTTCAGTATAAAAATTCGGAATTTCAAACTGCAAATACGTGCAGAGACCCAGAATTTGGCTCCAAAATATAGCTCAAGTGTCGGACTTGGGTTGTTTGGGATATTTTGAAAACTGCAGGGGGGGTTTGGGCAAAATGCGACCCACCGCCGCTTTCAGTAATTGGTATATTTTCAGTATAAAAAGTCGGAATTTCAAACTGCAAATACGTGCAGAGAGCCAGAATATGGCTCCAAAATATGGCTCAGGTATCGGATTTGGGATGTTTGGGATATTTTAAAAACTGCAGGGGGGTTTGGGCAAAGTGTGCCACACCCCGCTTTCAGTAATTGGCATATTTTCGGTATAAAAAGTCGGAATTTCCAATTGCGAATACTTGCAGAGAGCCAGAATTCGGCTCCAAAATATGGCTCAGGTATTGGATTTGGGATGTTTGGGATATTTTGAAAACTGCAGGGGGGTTTGGGTAAAATGTGACCCACCGCCGCTTTCAGTAATTGGTATATTTTCAGTATAAAAATTCGGAATTTCAAACTGCAAATACGTGCAGAGAGCCAGAATTTGGCTCCAAAATATGGCTAAGGTATCGGATTTGGGATGTTTGGTATATTTTTTAAACTGAAGGGGGGTTTGGGCAAAATTTGACCCACCGCCTCGTTCAGTAATTGGAATATTTTCGGTATAAAAAGCCGGAGTTTCAAACTGCGAATACGTGCAGAGAGCCAGAATTTGGCTATAAAATATTGCTCGGGTATCGGATTTGGGATGTTTGGGATATTTTGAAAACTGCAGGGGGGTTTGGGAGAAATGTGACCCACCGCCGCTTTCAGTAATTGGCATATTTTCGGTATAAAAAGTCGGAATTTCAAACTGCGAATACGTGCAGAGAGCCAGAATTTGGCTCTAAAATATGGCTCAGGTAACGGATTTGGGATGTTTGGGATAATTTAAAAACTGCAGGGTGGTTTGGGCAAAATGTGACCCACCGCCGCTTTCAGTAATTGACATATTTTCGGTATAAAAAGCCGGAAATTCAAACTGCGAATACGTGCAGAGAGCCAGAATTTGGCTCCAAAATATGGTTCAGGGGTCGGATTTGGGATGTTTGGGATATTTTAAAAACTTCAGGGGGGTTTGGACAAAATGTGACCCACTGCCGCTTTCAGTAATTGGTATATTTTCAGTATAAAAATTCGGAATTTCAAACTGCAAATACGTGCAGAGAGCCAGAATATGGCTCCAAAATATGGCTCAGGTTTCGGATTTGGGATGTTTGGGATATTTTGAAAACTGTAGGGGGGTTTGGGGAAAATGTGACCCACCGCCGCTCTCAGTAATTGGTATATTTTCAGTATAAAAATTCGGAATTTCAAACTGCAAATACGTGCAGAGAGCCAGAATTTGGCTCCAAAATATAGCTAAGGTATCGGATTTGTGATGTTAGGGATATTTTTAAAACTGCAGGGGGGTTTGGTCAAAATGTGACCCACCGCCGCTTTCAGTAATTGGCATATTTTCGGTATAAAAATTCGGAATTTCAAACTGCGAATACGTGCAGAGAGCCAGAATTTGGCTCCAAAATATGGCTCAGGTATCGGATTTGGGATGTTTTGGATATTTTAAAAACTGCAGGGGGGTTTGGGCAAAATGTGACCCACCGCCGCTTTCAGTAATTGGCATATTTTCGGTATAAAAAGGAGGAATTTCAAACTGCGAATACGTGCAGAGAGCCAGAATTTGGCTCCAAAATATGGCTCAGGAATTGGATTTGGGATGGTTGGATATTTTGAAAACTGCAGGGGGGATTGGGCAAAATGTGACACACTGCCGCTTACAGTAATTGGTATATTTTCAGTATAAAAATTTAAAATTTCATACTGCAAATCGTGCAGAGAGCCAGAATTTGGCTCCAAAATAGGGCTCAGGTATCGGATTTGGGATGTTTGGGATATTTTGAAAACTGTAGGGGGGGTTTGGGCAAAATGTGACCCACCGTCGCTTTCAGTAATTGGTATATTTTCAGTATAAAAATTCGGAATTTCAAACTACAAATACGTGCAGAGACCCAGAATTTGGCTCCAAAAAATAGCTCAAGTGTCGGACTTGGGTTGTTTGGGATATTTTGAAAACTGCAGGGGGGTTTGGGCAAAATGCGACCCACCGCCGCTTTCAGTAATTGGCATATTTTCGACATAAAAATTCGGAATTTCAAACTGCGAATACGTGCAGAGAGCCAGAATTTGGCTCTAAAATATGGCTCAGGTATCGGATTTGGGATGTTTGGGATATTTTAAAAACTGCAGGGGGGTTTGGGCAAAATGTGACCCACCGCCGCTTTCAGTAATTGACATATTTTCGGTATAAAAAGCCGGAAATTTAAACTGCGAATACGTGCAGAGAGCCAGAATTTGGCTCCAAAATATGGTTCAGGTGTCGGATTTGGGATGTTTGGGATATTTTAAAAACTTCAGGGGGGTTTGGACAAAATGTGACCCAATGCTGCTTTCTGTAATTGGTATATTTTCGGTATAAAAATTCGGAATTTCAAATTGCAAATAAGTGCAGAGACCCAGAAATTGGCTCCAAAATATAGCTCAAGTGTCGGACTTGGGTTGTTTGGGATATTTTGAAAACTACAGGGGGGTTTGGGCAAAATGCGACCCACCGCCGCTTTCAGTAATTGGTATATTTTCAGTATAAAAAGTCGGAATTTCAAACTGCAAATACGTGCAGAGCGCCAGAATATGGCTCCAAAATATGGCTCAGGTATCGGATTTGGGATGTTTGGGATATTTTGAAAACTGCAGGGGGGTTTGGGCAAAATGTGACCCACCGCCGCTTTCAGTAATTAGTATATTTTCAGTATAAAAATTCGGAATTTCAAACTGCAAATACGTGCTGAGAGCCAGAATTTGGCTCGAAAATATGGCTAAGGTATCGGATTTGGGATGTTTGGTATATTTTTTAAACTGCTGGGGGGTATGGGCAAAATGTGACCCACCGCCGCTTTAATAATTGGAATATTTTTGGTATAAAAAGCCGGAGTTTCAAACTGCGAATACGTGCAGAGAGCCAGAATTTGGCTATAAAATATTGCTCGGGTATCGGATTTGGGATGCTTGGGATATTTTGAAAACTGCATTGGGGTTTGGGAGAAATGTGACCCACCGCCGCTTTCAGTAATTGGCATATTTTCGGTATAAAAAGTCGGAATTTCAAACTGCGAATACGTGCAGAGAGCCAGAATTTGGCTCCAAAATATGGCTCAGGTATTGGATTTGGGATGTATGGGATATTTTAAAAACTGCAGGGGGGTTTTGGCAAAATGTGACACACTGCCGCTTACAGTAATTGGTATATTTTCAGTATAAAAATTCAAAATTTCATACTGCAAATCGTGCAGAGAGCCAGAATTTGGCTCCAAAATAGGGCTCAGGTATCGGATTTGGGATGTATGGGATATTTTAAAAACTGCAGGGGGGTTTTGGCAAAATGTGACACACCGCCGCTTTCAGTAATTGGCGTATTTTCGGTATAAAAAGCCGGAATTTCAAACTGCGAATACGTGCAGAGTGCCAGAATTTGGCTCTAAAATATGGCTCAGGTATCGGATTTGGGATGTTTGGGATATTTTGAAAACTGTAGGGGGGTTTGGGCAAAATTTGACCCACCGTCGCTTTCAGTAATTGGTATATTTTCAGTATAAAAATTCGGAATTTCAAACTGCAAATACGTGCAGAGACCCAGAATTTGGCTCCAAAATATAGCTCAAGTGTCGGACTTGGGTTGTTTGGGATATTTTGAAAACTGCAGGGGGGTTTGGGCAAAATGCGACCCACCGCCGCTTTCAGTAATTGGTATATTTTCAGTATAAAAAGTCGGAATTTCAAACTGCAAATACGTGCAGAGAGCCAGAATATGGCTCCAAAATATGGCTCAGGTTTCGGATTTGGGATGTTTGGGATATTTTGAAAACTGTAGGGGGGTTTGGGGAAAATGTGACCCACCGCCGCTCTCAGTAATTGGTATATTTTCAGTATAAAAATTCGGAATTTCAAACTGCAAATACGTGCAGAGAGCCAGAATTTGGCTCCAAAATATAGCTAAGGTATCGGATTTGTGATGTTAGGGATATTTTTAAAACTGCAGGGGGGTTTGGTCAAAATGTGACCCACCGCCGATTTCAGTAATTGGCATATTTTCGGTATAAAAATTCGGAATTTCAAACTGCGAATACGTGCAGAGAACCAGAATTTGGCTCCAAAATATGGCTCAGGTATCGGATTTGGGATGTTTTGGATATTTTAAAAACTGCAGGGGGGTTTGGGCAAAATGTGACCCACCGCCGCTTTCAGTAATTGGCATATTTTCGGTATAAAAAGGAGGAATTTCAAACTGCGAATACGTGCAGAGAGCCAGAATTTGGCTCCAAAATATGGCTCAGGAATTGGATTTGGGATGGTTGGATATTATGAAAACTGCAGGGGGGATAGTAATTGGTATATTTTCAGTATAAAAATTTAAAATTTCATACTGCAAATCGTGCAGAGAGCCAGAATTTGGCTCCAAAATAGGGCTCAGGTATCGGATTTGGGATGTTTGGGATATTTTGAAAACTGTAGGGGGGTTTGGGCAAAATGTGACCCACCGTCGCTTTCAGTAATTGGTATATTTTCAGTATAAAAATTCGGAATTTCAAACTACAAATACGTGCAGAGACCCAGAATTTGGCTCCAAAATATAGCTCAAGTGTCGGACTTGGGTTGTTTGGGATATTTTGAAAACTGCAGGGGGGTTTGGGCAAAATGCGACCCACCGCCGCTTTCAGTAATTGGCATATTTTCGACATAAAAAGTCGGAATTTCAAACTGCGAATACGTGCAGAGAGCCAGAATTTGGCTCTAAAATATGGCTCAGGTATCGGATTTGGGATGTTTGGGATATTTTAAAAACTGCAGGGGGGTTTGGGCAAAATGTGACCCACCGCCGCTTTCAGTAATTGACATATTTTCGGTATAAAAAGCCGGAAATTTAAACTGCGAATACGTGCAGAGAGCCAGAATTTGGCTCCAAAATATGGTTCAGGTGTCGGATTTGGGATGTTTGGGATATTTTAAAAACTTCAGTGGTGTTTGGACAAAATGTGACCCAATGCTGCTTTCTGTAATTGGTATATTTTCGGTATAAAAATTCGGAATTTCAAACTGCAAATAAGTGCAGAGACCCAGAAATTGGCTCCAAAATATAGCTCAAGTGTCGGACTTGGGTTGTTTGGGATATTTTGAAAACTACAGGGGGGTTTGGGCAAAATGCGACCCACCGCCGCTTTCAGTAATTGGTATATTTTCAGTATAAAAAGTCGGAATTTCAAACTGCAAATACGTGCAGAGAGCCAGAATTTGGCTCCAAAATATGGCTCAGGTATTGGATTTGGGATGTTTGTGATATTTTGAAAACTGCAGGGGGGATTGGGCAAAATGTGACACACTGCCGCTTACAGTAATTGGTATATTTTCAGTATAAAAATTCAAAATTTCATACTGCAAATCGTGCAGAGAGCCAGAATTTGGCTCCAAAATAGGGCTCAGGTATCGGATTTGGGAAGTATGGGATATTTTAAAAACTGCAGGGGGGTTTTGGCAAAATGTGACCCACCGCCGCTTTCAGTAATTGGCGTATTTTCGGTATAAAAAGCCGGAATTTCAAACTGCGAATACGTGCAGAGAGCCAGAATTTGGCTCTAAAATATGGCTCAGGTATCGGATTTGGGATGTTTGGGATATTTTGAAAACTGTAGGGGGGTTTGGGCAAAATTTGACCCACCGTCGCTTTCAGTAATTGGTATATTTTCAGTATAAAAATTCGGAATTTCAAACTGCAAATACGTGCAGAGACCCAGAATTTGGCTCCAAAATATAGCTCAAGTGTCGGACTTGGGTTGTTTGGGATATTTTGAAAACTGCAGGGGGGTTTGGGCAAAATGCGACCCACCGCCGCTTTCAGTAATTGGTATATTTTCAGTATAAAAAGTCGGAATTTCAAACTGCAAATACGTGCAGAGAGCCAGAATATGGCTCCAAAATATGGCTCAGGTTTCGGATTTGGGATGTTTGGGATATTTTGAAAACTGTAGGGGGGTTTGGGGAAAATGTGACCTACCGCCGCTCTCAGTAATTGGTATATTTTCAGTATAAAAATTCGGAATTTCAAACTGCAAATACGTGCAGAGAGCCAGAATTTGGCTCCAAAATATGGCTAAGGTATCGGATTTGGGATGTTTGGTATATTTTTTAAACTGCTGGGGGGTTTGGGCAAAATGTGACCCACCGCTGCTTTCAGTAATTGGCATATTTTCGGTATAAAAAGTCGGAATTTCAAACTGCGAATACGTGCAGAGAGCCAGAATTTGGCTCCAAAATATGGCTCAGGTATTGGATTTGGGATGTTTGTGATATTTTGAAAACTGCAGGGGGGATTGGGCAAAATGTGACACACTGCCGCTTACAGTAATTGGTATATTTTCAGTATAAAAATTCGGAATTTCAAACTGCAAATACGTGCTGAGAGCCAGAATTTGGCTCCAAAATATGGCTAAGGTATCGGATTTGGGATGTTTGGTATATTTTTTAAACTGCAGGGGGGTTTGGGCAAAATGTGACCCACCGCCGCTTTCAGTAATTGGAATATTTTTGGTATAAAAAGCCGGAGTTTCAAACTGCGAATACGTGCAGAGAGCCAGAATTTGGCTATAAAATATTGCTCGGGTATCGGATTTGGGATGTTTGGGATATTTTGAAAACTGCATTGGGGTTTGGGAGAAATGTGACCCACCGCCGCTTTCAGTAATTGGCATATTTTCGGTATAAAAAGTCGGAATTTCAAACTGCGAATACGTGCAGAGAGCCAGAATTTGGCTCCAAAATATGGCTCAGGTATTGGATTTGGGATGTTTGTGATATTTTGAAAACTGCAGGGGGGATTGGGCAAAATGTGACACACTGCCGCTTACAGTAATTGGTATATTTTCAGTATAAAAATTCAAAATTTCATACTGCAAATCGTGCAGAGAGCCAGAATTTGGCTCCAAAATAGGGCTCAGGTATCGGATTTGGGATGTATGGGATATTTTAAAAACTGCAGGGGGGTTTTGGCAAAATGTGACCCACCGCCGCTTTCAGTAATTGGCATATTTTCGGTATAAAAAGCCGGAATTTCAAACTGCGAATACGTGCAGAGAGCCAGAATTTGGCTCTAAAATATGGCTCAGGTATCGGATTTGGGATGTTTGGGATATTTTGAAAACTGTAGGGGGGTTTGGGCAAAATTTGACCCACCGTCGCTTTCAGTAATTGGTATATTTTCAGTATAAAAATTCGGAATTTCAAACTGCAAATACGTGCAGAGACCCAGAATTTGGCTCCAAAATATAGCTCAAGTGTCGGACTTGGGTTGTTTGGGATATTTTGAAAACTGCAGGGGGGTTTGGGCAAAATGCAACCCACCGCCGCTTTCAGTAATTGGTATAATTTCAGTATAAAAAGTCGGAATTTCAAACTGCAAATACGTGCAGAGAGCCAGAATATGGCTCCAAAATATGGCTCAGGTATCGGATTTGGGATGTTTGGGATATTTTAAAAACTGCAGGGGGGTTTGGGCAAAGTGTGCCACACCCCGCTTTCAGTAATTGGCATATTGTCGGTATAAAAAGTCGGAATTTCCAACTGCGAATACATGCAGAGAGCCAGAATTCGGCTCCAAAATATGGCTCAGGTATCGGATTTGGGATGTTTGGAATATTTTGAAAACTGCAGGGGGGTTTGGGTAAAATGTGACCCACCGCCGCTTTCAGTAATTGGTATATTTTCAGTATAAAAATTCGGAATTTAAAACTGCAAATACGTGCAGAGAGCCAGAATTTGGCTCCAAAATATGGCTAAGGTATCGGATTTTGGATGTTTGGTATATTTTTTAAACTGCAGGGGGGTTTGTGCAAAATGTGACCCACCGCCGCTTTCAGTAATTGGAATATTTTCGGTATAAAAAGCCGGAGTTTCAAACTGCGAATACGTGCAGAGAGCCAGAATTTGGCTATAAAATATTGTTCGGGTATCGGATTTGGGATGTTTTGGATATTTTGAAAACTGCAGGGGGGTTTGGGAGAAATGTGACCCACCGCCGCTTTCAGTAATTGGCATATTTTCGGTATAAAAAGTCGGAATTTCAAACTGCGAATACGTGCAGAGAGCCAGAATTTGGCTTTAAAATATGGCTCAGGTATCGGATTTGGGATGTTTGGGATATTTTAAAAACTGCAGGGGGGTTTGGGCAAAATGTGACCCACTGCCGCTTTCAGTAATTGACATATTTCCGGTATAAAAAGCCGGAAATTCAAACTGCGAATACGTGCAGAGAGCCAGAATTTGGCTCCAAAATATGGTTCAGGTGTCGGATTTGGGATGTTTGGGATATTTTAAAAACTTCAGGGGGGTTTGGACAAAATGTGACCCACGGCCGCTTTAAGTAATTGGTATATTTTCAGTATAAAATTTCGGAATTTCAAACTGCAAATACGTGCAGAGACCCAGAATTTGGCTCCAAAATATAGCTCAAGTGTCTGACTTGGGTTGTTTGGGATATTTTGAAAACTGCAGGGGGGTACGGGCAAAATGCGACCCACCGCCGCTTTCAGTAATTGGTATATTTTCAGTATAAAAAGTCGGAATTTCAAACTGCAAATACGTGCAGAGAGCCAGAACATGGCTCCAAAATATGGCTCAGGTTTCGGATTTGCGATGTTTGGGATATTTTGAAAACTGTAGGGGGGTTTGGGGAAAATGTGACCCACCGCCGCTTTCAGTAATTGGTATATTTTCAGTATAAAAATTCGGAATTTCAAACTGCAAATACGTGCAGAGAGCCAGAATTTGGCTCCAAAATATAGCTAAGGTTGTTCGGATTTGTGATGTTTGGGATATTTTTAAAACTGCAGGGGGGGTTTGGGCAAAATGTGACCCACCGCCGCTTTCAGTAATTGGCATATTTTCGGTATAAAAAGTCGGAATTTCAAACTGCGAAAACGTGCAGAGAGCCAGAATTTGGCTCCAAAATATGGCTCAGGTATTGGATTTTGGATGTTTGGGATATTTTTAAAACTGCAGGGGGGGTTTGGGCAAAATGTGACCCACCGCCGCTTTCAGTAATTGACATATTTCCGGTATAAAAAGCCGGAAATTCAAACTGCGAATACGTGCAGAGAGCCAGAATTTGGCTCCAAAATATGGTTCAGGTGTCGGATTTGGGATGTTTGGGATATTTTAAAAACTTCAGGGGGGTTTGGACAAAATGTGACCCACGGCCGCTTTAAGTAATTGGTATATTTTCAGTATAAAAATTCGGAATTTCAAACTGCAAATACGTGCAGAGACCCAGAATTTGGCTCCAAAATATAGCTCAAGTGTCTGACTTGGGTTGTTTGGGATATTTTGAAAACTGCAGGGGGGTACGGGCAAAATGCGACCCACCGCCGCTTTCAGTAATTGGTATATTTTCAGTATAAAAAGTCGGAATTTCAAACTGCAAATACGTGCAGAGAGCCAGAATATGGCTCCAAAATATGGCTCAGGTTTCGGATTTGGGATGTTTGGGATATTTTGATAACTGTAGGGGGGTTTGGGGAAAATGTGACCCACCGCCGCTTTCAGTAATTGGTATATTTTCAGTATAAAAATTCGGAATTTCAAACTGCAAATACGTGCAGAGAGCCAGAATTTGGCTCCAAAATATAGCTAAGGTATCGGATTTGTGATGTTTGGGATATTTTTAAAACTGCAGGGGGGGTTTGGGCAAAATGTGACCCACCGCCGCTTTCAGTAATTGGCATATTTTCGGTATAAAAAGTCGGAATTTCAAACTGCGAAAACGTGCAGAGAGCCAGAATTTGGCTCCAAAATATGGCTCAGGTATTGGATTTTGGATGTTTGGGATATTTTAAAAACTGCAGGGGGGTTTGGGCAAAATGTGACCCACCGCCGCTTTCAGTAATTGACATATTTCCGGTATAAAAAGCCGGAAATTCAAACTGCGAATACGTGCAGAGAGCCAGAATTTGGCTCCAAAATATGGTTCAGGTGTCGGATTTGGGATGTTTGGGATATTTTAAAAACTTCAGGGGGGTTTGGACAAAATGTGACCCACGGCCGCTTTAAGTAATTGGTATATTTTCAGTATAAAATTTCGGAATTTCAAACTGCAAATACGTGCAGAGACCCAGAATTTGGCTCCAAAATATAGCTCAAGTGTCTGACTTGGGTTGTTTGGGATATTTTGAAAACTGCAGGGGGGTACGGGCAAAATGCGACCCACCGCCGCTTTCAGTAATTGGTATATTTTCAGTATAAAAAGTCGGAATTTCAAACTGCAAATACGTGCAGAGAGCCAGAACATGGCTCCAAAATATGGCTCAGGTTTCGGATTTGCGATGTTTGGGATATTTTGAAAACTGTAGGGGGGTTTGGGGAAAGTGTGACCCACCGCCGCTTTCAGTAATTGGTATATTTTCAGTATAAAAATTCGGAATTTCAAACTGCAAATACGTGCAGAGAGCCAGAATTTGGCTCCAAAATATAGCTAAGGTTGTTCGGATTTGTGATGTTTGGGATATTTTTAAAACTGCAGGGGGGGTTTGGGCAAAATGTGACCCACCGCCGCTTTCAGTAATTGGCATATTTTCGGTATAAAAAGTCGGAATTTCAAACTGCGAAAACGTGCAGAGAGCCAGAATTTGGCTCCAAAATATGGCTCAGGTATTGGATTTTGGATGTTTGGGATATTTTAAAAACTGCAGGGGGGTTTGGGCAAAATGTGACCCACCGCCGCTTTCAGTAATTGGCATATTTTCGGTATAAAAAAGAGGAATTTCAAACTGCGAATACGTGCAGAGAGCCAGAATTTGGCTCCAAAATATGGCTCAGGTATGGGATTTGGGATGTTTGGGATATTTTGAAAACTGCAGGGGGGATTGGGCAAAATGTGACACACTGCCGCTTACAGTAATTGGTATATTTTCAGTATAAAAATTTAAAATTTCATACTACAAATCGTGCAGAGAGCCAGAATTTGGCTCCAAAATATGGCTCAGGTATCGGATTTGGGATGTTTGGGATATTTTAAAAACTGCAGGGGGGTTTGGGCAAAGTGTGCCACACCCCGCTTTCAGTAATTGGCATATTTTCGGTATAAAAAGTCGGAATTTCCAACTGCGAATACATGCAGAGAGCCAGAATTCGGCTCCAAAATATGGCTCAGGTATCGGATTTGGGATGTTTGGAATATTTTGAAAACTGCAGGGGGGTTTGGGTAAAATGTGACCCACCGCCGCTTTCAGTAATTGGTATATTTTCAGTATAAAAATTCGGAATTTCAAACTGCAAATACGTGCAGAGAGCCAGAATTTGGCTCCAAAATATGGCTAAGGTATCGGATTTTGGATGTTTGGTATATTTTTTAAACTGCAGGGGGGTTTGTGCAAAATGTGACCCACCGCCGCTTTCAGTAATTGGAATATTTTCGGTATAAAAAGCCGGAGTTTCAAACTGCGAATACGTGCAGAGAGCCAGAATTTGGCTATAAAATATTGTTCGGGTATCGGATTTGGGATGTTTTGGATATTTTGAAAACTGCAGGGGGGTTTGGGAGAAATGTGACCCACCGCCGCTTTCAGTAATTGGCATATTTTCGGTATAAAAAGTCGGAATTTCAAACTGCGAATACGTGCAGAGAGCCAGAATTTGGCTTTAAAATATGGCTCAGGTATCGGATTTGGGATGTTTGGGATATTTTAAAAACTGCAGGGGGGTTTGGGCAAAATGTGACCCACCGCCGCTTTCAGTAATTGACATATTTCCGGTATAAAAAGCCGGAAATTCAAACTGCGAATACGTGCAGAGAGCCAGAATTTGGCTCCAAAATATGGTTCAGGTGTCGGATTTGGGATGTTTGGGATATTTTAAAAACTTCAGGGGGGTTTGGACAAAATGTGACCCACGGCCGCTTTAAGTAATTGGTATATTTTCAGTATAAAAATTCGGAATTTCAAACTGCAAATATGTGCAGAGACCCAGAATTTGGCTCCAAAATATAGCTCAAGTGTCTGACTTGGGTTGTTTGAGATATTTTGAAAACTGCAGGGGGGTACGGGCAAAATGCGACCCACCGCCGCTTTCAGTAATTGGTATATTTTCAGTATAAAAAGTCGGAATTTCAAACTGCAAATACGTGCAGAGAGCCAGAATATGGCTCCAAAATATGGCTCAGGTTTCGGATTTGGGATGTTTGGGATATTTTGAAAACTGTAGGGGGGTTTGGGGAAAATGTGACCCACCGCCGCTTTCAGTAATTGGTATATTTTCAGTATAAAAATTCGGAATTTCAAACTGCAAATACGTGCAGAGAGCCAGAATTTGGCTCCAAAATATAGCTAAGGTATCGGATTTGTGATGTTTGGGATATTTTTAAAACTGCAGGGGGGGTTTGGGCAAAATGTGACCCACCGCCGCTTTCAGTAATTGGCATATTTTCGGTATAAAAAGTCAGAATTTCAAACTGCGAAAACGTGCAGAGAGCCAGAATTTGGCTCCAAAATATGGCTCAGGTATTGGATTTTGGATGTTTGGGATATTTTAAAAACTGCAGGGGGGTTTGGGCAAAATGTGACCCACCGCCGCTTTCAGTAATTGGCATATTTTCGGTATAAAAAGGAGGAATTTCAAACTGCGAATACGTACAGAGAGCCAGAATTTGGCTCCAAAATATGGCTCAGGTATTGGATTTGGGATGTTTGGGATATTTTGAAAACTGCAGGGGGGTTTGAGCAAAATGTGACACACTGCCGCTTACAGTAATTGGTATATTTTCAGTATAAAAATTTAAAATTTCATACTACAAATCGTGCAGAGAGCCAGAATTTGGCTCCAAAATAGGGCTCAGGTATCGGATTTGGGATGTTTTAGATATTTTAAAAACTGCAGGGGGGTTTTGGCAAAATGTGACCCACCGCCGCTTTCAGTAATTGGCATATTTTCGGTATAAAAAGCCGGAATTTCAAACTGCGAATACGTGCAAAGAGCCAGAATTTGGCTCTAAAATATGGCTCAGGTATCGGATTTGGGATGTTTGGGATATTTTGAAAACTGTAGGGGGGTTTGGGCAAAATGTGACCCACCGTCGCTTTCAGTAATTGGTATATTTTCAGTATAAAAATTCGGAATTTCAAACTGCAAATACGTGCAGAGACCCAGAATTTGGCTCCAAAATATAGCTCAAGTGTCGGACTTGGGTTGTTTGGGATATTTTGAAAACTGCAGGGGGGTTTGGGCAAAATGCGACCCACCGCCGTTTTCAGTAATTGGTATATTTTCAGTATAAAAAGTCGGAATTTCAAACTGCAAATACGTGAAGAGAGCCTGAATATGGCTCCAAAATATGGCTCAGGTATCGGATTTGGGATGTTTGGGATATTTCAAAAACTGCAGGGGGGTTTGGGCAAAGTGTGCCATACCCCGCTTTCAGTAATTGGCATATTTTCGGTATAAAAAGTCGGAACTTCCAACTGCGAATACATGCAGAGAGCCAGAATTCGGCTCCAAAATATGGCTCAGGTATCGGATTTGGGATGTTTGGGATATTTTGAAAACTGCAGGGGGGTTTGGGTAAAATGTGACCCACCGCCGCTTTCAGTAATTGGTATATTTTCAGTATAAAAATTCGGAATTTCAAACTGCAAATACGTGCAGAGAGCCAGAATTTGGCTCCAAAATATGGCTAAGGTATCGGATTTGGGATGTTTGGTATATTTTTTAAACTGCAGGGGGGTTTGGGCAAAATGTGACCCACCGCCGCTTTCAGTAATTGGAATATTTTCGGTATAAAAAGCCGGAGTTTCAAACTGCGAATACGTGCAGAGAGCCAAAATTTGGCTATAAAATATTGCTCGGGTATCGGATTTGGGATGTTTGGGATATTTTGAAAACTGCAGGGGGGTTTGGGAGAAATGTGACCCACCGCCGCTTTCAGTAATTGGTATATTTTCAGTATAAAAATTCGGAATTTCAAACTGCAAATACGTGCAGAGAGCCAGAATATGGCTCCAAAATATGGCTCAGGTATCGAATTTGGGATGTTTGGGATATTTTGAAAACAGCAGGGGGATTTGGGCAAAATGTGACCCACCGCCGCTTTCAGTAATTGGTATATTTTCAGTATAAAAATTCGGAATTTCAAACTGCAAATACGTGCAGAGAGCCAGAATTTGGCTCCAAAATATGGCTAAGGTATCGGATTTTGGATGTTTGGTATATTTTTTAAACTGCAGGGGGGTTTGTGCAAAATGTGACCCACCGCCGCTTTCAGTAATTGGAATATTTTCGGTATAAAAAGCCGGAGTTTCAAACTGCGAATACGTGCAGGGAGCCAGAATTTGGCTATTAAATATTGTTCGGGTATCGGATTTGGGATGTTTTGGATATTTTGAAAACTGCAGGGGGGTTTGGGAGAAATGTGACCCACCGCCGCTTTCAGTAATTGGCATATTTTCGGTATAAAAAGTCGGAATTTCAAACTGCGAATACGTGCAGAGAGCCAGAATTTGGCTCTAAAATATGGCTCAGGTATCGGATTTGGGATGTTTGGGATATTTTAAAAACTGCAGGGGGGTTTGGGCAAAATGTGACCCAACGCCGCTTTCAGTAATTGACATATTTTCGGTATAAAAAGCCGGAAATTCAAACTGCGAATACGTGCAGAGAGCCAGAATTTGGCTCCAAAATATGGTTCAGGTGTCGGATTTGGGATGTTTGGGATATTTTAAAAACTTCAGGGGGGTTTGGACAAAATGTGACCCACTGCCGCTTTCAGTAATTGGTATATTTTCAGTATAAAAATTCGGAATTTCAAACTGCAAATACATGCAGAGACCCAGAATTTGGCTTCAAAATATAGCTCAAGTGTCTGACTTGGGTTGTTTGGGATATTTTGAAAACTGTAGGGGGGTTTGGGGAAAATGTGACCCACCGCCGCTTTCAGTAATTGGTATATTTTCAGTATAAAAATTCGGAATTTCAAACTGCAAATACGTGCAGAGAGCCAGAATTTGGCTCCAAAATATAGCTAAGGTATCGGATTTGTGATGTTTGGGATATTTTTAAAACTGCAGGGGGGGTTTGGGTAAAATGTGACCCACCGCCGCTTTCAGTAATTGGCATATTTTCGGTATAAAAAGGAGAAATTTCAAAGTGCGAATACGTGCAGAGAGCCAGAATTTGGCTCAGAAATATGGCTCAGGTATTGGATTTGGGATGTTTGGGATATTTTGAAAACTGCAGGGGGGATTGGGCAAAATGTGACACACTGCCGCTTACAGTAATTGGTATATTTTCAGTATAAAAATTTAAAATTTCATACTGCAAATCGTGCAGAGAGCCAGAATTTGGCTCCAAAATAGGGCTCAGGTATCGGATTTGGGATGTTTGGGATATTTTAAAAACTGCAGGGGGGTTTTGGCAAAATGTGACCCACCGCCGCTTTCAGTAATTGGCATATTTTCGGTATAAAAAGCCGGAATTTCAAACTGCGAATACGTGCAGAGAGCCAGAATTTGGCTCTAAAATATGGCTCAGGTATCGGATTTGGGATGTTTGGGATATTTTGAAAACTGTAGGGGGGTTTGGGCAAAATGTAACCCACCGTCGCTTTCAGTAAATGGTATATTTTCAGTATAAAAATTCGGAATTTCAAACTGCAAATACGTGCAGAGACCCACAATTTGGTTTCAAAATATAGCTCAAGTGTCGGACTTGGGTTGTTTGGGATATTTTGAAAACTGCAGGGGGGTTTGGGCAAAATGCGACCCATCGCTGTTTTCAGTAATTGGTATATTTTCAGTATAAAAAGTCGGAATTTCAAACTGCAAATACGTGCAGAGAGCCAGAATATGGCTCCAAAATATGGCTCAGGTATCGGATTTGGGATGTTTGGGATATTTTAAAAACTGCAGGGGGGTTTGGGCAAAGTGTGCCATACCCCGCTTTCAGTAATTGGCATATTTTCGGTATAAAAAGTCGAAATTTCCAACTGCGAATACATGCAGAGAGCCAGAATTCGGCTCCAAAATATGACTCAGGTATCGGATTTGGGATGTTTGGGATATTTTGAAAACTGCAGGGGGGTTTGGGTAAAATGTGACCCACCGCCGCTTTCAGTAATTGGTATATTTTCAGTATAAAAATTCGGAATTTCAAACTGCAAATACGTGCAGAGAGCCAGAATTTGGCTCCAAAATATGGCTAAGGTATCGGATTTGGGATGTTTGGTATATTTTTTAAACTGCAGGGGGGTTTGGGCAAAATGTGACCCACCGCCGCTTTCAGTAATTGGATTATTTTCGGTATAAAAAGCTGGAGTTTCAAACTGCGAATACGTGCAGAGAGCCAAAATTTGGCTATAAAATATTGCTCGGGTATCGGATTTGGGATGTTTGGGATATTTTGAAAATTGCAGGGGGGTTTGTGAGAAATGTGACCCACCGCCGCTTTCAGTAATTGGTATATTTTCAGTATAAAAAGTCGGAATTTCAAACTGCAAATACGTGCAGAGAGCCAGAATATGGCTCCAAAATATGGCTCAGGTATCGAATTTGGGATGTTTGGGATATTTTGAAAACAGCAGGGGGGTTTGGGCAAATGTGACCCCCCGCCGCTTTCAGTAATTGGTATATTTTCAGTATAAAAATTCGGAACTTCAAACTGCAAATACGTGCAGAGAGCCAGAATTTGGCTCCAAAATATGGCTAAGGTATCGGATTTGGGATGTTTGGTATATTTTTTAAACTGCAGGGGGGTTTGGGCAAAATGTGACCCTCCGCCCCTTTCAGTAATTGGAATATTTTCGGTATAAAAAGCCGGAGTTTCAAACTGCGAATACGTGCAGAGAGCCAGAATTTGGCTATAAAATATTGCTCGGGTATCGAATTTGGGATGTTTGGGATATTTTGAAAACTGCAGGGGGGTTTGGGAGAAATGTGACCCACCACCGCTTTCAGTAATTGGCATATGTTCGGTATAAAAAGTCGGAATTTCAAACTGCGAATACGTGCAGAGAGCAAGAATTTGGCTCTAAAATATGGATCAGGTATCGGATTTATGATGTTTGGGATATTTTGAAAACTGCAGGGGGGTTTGGGCAAAATGTGACTCCTCGCCGCTTTCAGTAATTGGCATATTTTCGGTATAAAAAGTCGGAATTTAGAACTGCAAATACGTGCAGAGAGCCAGAATTTGGCTCCAAAATATGGCTCAGGTATCGGTTTTGGGGTGTTTGGGATATTTTAAAAACTGCAGGGGGGTTTGGGCAAAATGTGACCCCCCGCCGCTTTCAGTAATTGACATATTTTCGGTATAAAAAGCCGGAAATTCAAACTGCGAATACGTGCAGAGAGCCAGAATTTGGCTCCAAAATATGGTTCAGGTGTCGGATTTGGGATGTTTGAGATATTTTAAAAACTTCAGGGGGGTTTGGGCAAAATGTGACCCACCGCCGCTTTCAGTAATTGGCATATTTTCGGTATAAAAAGCCGGAATTTCAAACTGAGAATAGGTGCAGAGAGCCAGAATTTTGCTCTAAAATATGGCTCAGGTATCGGATTTGGGATGTTTGGGATATTTTGAAAACTGCAGGAGGGTTTGGGCAAAATGTGACCCACCGCCGCTTACAGTAATTTGTATATTTTCAGTATAAAAATTCGGAATTTCAAACTGCAAATACGTGCAGAGTCCCAGAATTTGGCTCTAAAATATAGCTCAAGTGTCGGACTTGGGATGTTTGGGATATTTTGAAAACTGCAGGGGGGTTTGGGCAAAATGAGACCCACCACCGCTTTCAGTAATTGGTATATTTTCAGTATAAAAATTCGGAATTTCAAACTGCAAATACGTGCAGAGAGCCAGAATTTGGGTATAAAATATTGCTCGGGTATCGGATTTGGGATGTTTGGGATATTTTTAAAACTGCAGGGGGGTTTGGGCAAAATGTGACCCACCGCCGCTTTCAGTAATTGGAATATTTTCGGTATAAAAAGCCGGAGTTTCAAACTGCGAATACGTGCAGAGAGCCAAAATTTGGCTATAAAATATTGCTCGGGTATCGGATTTGGGATGTTTGGGATATTTTGAAAACTGCAGGGGGGTTTGGGAGAAATGTGACCCACCGCCGCTTTCAGTAATTGGCATATTTTCGGTATAAAAAGTCGGAATTTCAAACTGCGAATACGTGCAGAGAGCCAGAATTTGGCTCTAAAATATGGCTCACGTATCGGATTTGGGATGTTTGGGATATTTTAAAAACTGCAGGGGGGTTTGGGCAAAATGTGACCAACCGCCGCTTTCAGTAATTGACATATTTTCGGTATAAAAAGCCGGAAATTCAAACTGCGAATACGTGCAGAGAGCCAGAATTTGGCTCCAAAATATGGTTCAGGTGTCGGATTTGGGATGTTTGGGATATTTCAAAAACTTCAGGTGGGTTTGGACAAAATGTGACCCACTGCCGCTTTCAGTAATTGGTATATTTTCAGTATAAAAATTCGGAATTTCAAACTGCAAGTACGTGCAGAGACCCAGAATTTGGCTCCAAAATATAGCTCAAGTGTCGGACTTGGGTAGTTTGGGATATTTTGAAAACTGCAGGGGGGTTTGGGCAAAATGTTACCCACCGCCGCTTTCAGTAATTGGAATATTTTCAGTATAAAAAGTCGGAATTTCAAACTGCAAATACGTGCAGAGAGCCAGAATATGGCTCCAAAATATGGCTCAGGTATCGAATTTGGGTTGTTTGGGATATTTTGAAAACTGCAGGGGGGTTTGGGCAAAATGTGACCCACCGCCGCTTTCAGTAATTGGTATATTTTCAGTATAAAAATTCGGAATTTCAAACTGCAAATACGTGCAGAGAGCCAGAATTTGGCTCCAAAATATGGCTAAGGTATCGGATTTGGGATGTTTGGTTATTTTTTAAACTGCAGGGGGGTTTGGGCAAAATGTGACCCACCGACCCTTTCAGTAATTGGAATATTTTCGGTATAAAAAGCCGGAGTTTCAAACTGCGAATACGTGCAGAGAGCCAGAATTTGGCAATAAAATATTGCTCGGGTATCGAATTTGGGATGTTTGGGATATTTTGAAAACTGCAGGGGGGTTTGCCCAAACCCCCCTGCAGTTTTCAAAATATCCCAAACAACCCAAGTCCGACACTTGAGCTATATTTTGGAGCCAATTTCTGGGTCTCTGCACTTATTTGCAGTTTGAAATTCCGAATTTTTATATCGAAAATATACCAATTACTGAAAGCGGCATTGGGTCACATTTTGTCCAAACCCCCCTGAAGTTTTTAAAATATCCCAAACATCCCAAATCCGACACCTGAACCATATTTTGGAGCCAAATTCTGGCTCTCTGCACGTATTCGCAGTTTGAATTTCCGGCTTTTTATACCGAAAATATGTCAATTACTGAAAGCGGCGGTGGGTTACATTTTGCCCAAACCCCCCTGCAGTTTTCAAAATATCCCATACAACCCAAGTCCGACACTTGAGATATATTTTGGAGGCAAATTCTGGGTCTCTGCACATATTTGCAGTTTGAAATAACGAATTTTTATACCGAAAATATACCAATTACTGAAAGCGGCAGTGGGTCACATTTTGTCCAAACCCCCCTGAAGTTTTTAAAATATCCCAAACATCCCAAATCCGACACCTGAACCATATTTTGGAGCCAAATTCTAGCTCTCTGCACGTATTCGCAGTTTGAATTTCCGGCTTTTTATACCGAAAATATGTCAATTACTGCAAGCGGCGGTGGGTCACATTTTGCCCAAACCCCCCTGCAGTTTTCAAAATATCCCAAACATCCCAAATCCGATACCTGAGCCATATTTTAGAGCCAAATTCTGGCTCTTTGCACGTATTCGCAGTTTGAAATTCCGAATTTTTATACCGAAAATATGCCAATTACTGAAAGCGGCGGTGGGTCACATTTCTCCCAAACCCCCCTGCAGTTTTCAAAATATCCCAAACATCCCAAATCCGATACCCGAGCAATATTTTATAGCCAAATTCTGGCTCTCTGCACGTATTCGCAGTTTGAAACTCCGGCTTTTTATACCGAAAATATTCCAATTACTGAAAGCGGCGGTGGGTCACATTTTGCCCAAACCCCCCTGCAGTTTAAAAAATATACCAAACATCCCAAATCCGATACCTTAGCCATATTTTGGAGCCAAATTCTGGCTCTCTGCACGTATTTGCAGTTTGAAATTCCGAATTTTTATACTGAAAATATACCAATTACTGAAAGCGGCGGTGGGTCACATTTTACCCAAACCCCCCTGCAGTTTTTAATATATCCCAAACATCCCAAATCCGATACCTGAGCCATATTTTGGAGCCATATTCTGGCTCTCTGCACGCATTTGCAGTTTGAAATTCCGACTTTTTATACTGAAAATATACCAATTACTGAAAGCGGCTGTGGGTCGCATTTTGCCCAAACCCCCCTGCAGTTTTCAAAATATCCCAAACAACCCAAGTCCGACACTTGAGCTATATTTTGGAGCCAAATTCTGGGTCTCTGCACGTATTTGCAGTTTGAAATTCCGAATTTTTATACTGAAAATATACCAATTACTGAAAGCGACGGTGGATCACATTTTGCCCAAACCCCCCTACAGTTTTCAAAATATCCCAAACATCCCAAATCCGATACCTGAGCCATATTTTAGAGCCAAATTCTGGCTCTCTGCACGTATTCGCAGTTTGAAATTCCGGATTTTTATACCGAAAATATGCCAATTACTGAAAGCGGCGGTGGGTCACATTTTGCCAAAACCCCCCTGCAGTTTTTAAAACATCCCAAACATCCCAAATCCGATACCTGAGCCCTATTTTGGAGTCAAATTCTAGATCTCTGCACGATTTGCAGTATGAAATTTTGAATTTTTATACTGAAAATATACCAATTACTGTAAGCGGCAGTGTGTCACATTTTGCCCAATCCCCCCTGCAGTTTTCAAAATATCCCAAACATCCCAAATCCAATACCTGAGCCATATTTTGGAGCCAAATTCTGGCTCTCTGCACGTATTCGCAGTTTGAAATTCCGACTTTTTATACCGAAAATATGCCAATTACTGAAAGAGGCGGTGGGTCACATTTCTCACAAACCCCAATGCAGTTTTCAAAATATCCCAAACATCCCAAATCCGATACCCGACCAATATTTTATAGCCAAATTCTGGCTCTCTGCACGTATTCGCAGTTTGAAATTCCGGCTTTTTATACCAAAAATATACCAATTACTGAAAGCGGAGGTGGGTCACATTTTGCCCAAACCCCCCTGCAGTTTTCAAAATATCCCAAACATCCCAAATCCGATACCTGAGCCATATTTTGGAGCCATATTCTGGCTCTCTGCACGTATTTGCAGTTTGAAATTCCGAATTTTTATACTGAAAATATACCAATTACTGAAAGCGGCATTGGGTCACATTTTGTCCAAACCCCCCCGAAGTTTTTAAAATATCCCAAACATCCCAAATCCGACACCTGAACCATATTTTGGAGCCAAATTCTGGCTCTCTGCACGTATTCGCAGTTTGAATTTCCGGCTTTTTATACCGAAAATATGTCAATTACTGAAAGCGGCGGTGGGTCACATTTTGCCCAAACCCCACTGCAGTTTTTAAAATATCCCAAACATCCCAAATCCGATACCTGAGCCATATTTTGGAGCCAAATTCTGGCTCTCTGCATTCGCAGTTTGAAATTCCGACTTTTTATACCGAAAATATGCCAATTACTGAAAGCGGCGGTGGGTCGCATTTTGCCCAAACCCCCCTGCAGTTTTCAAAATATCCCAAACAACCCAAGTCCGACACTTGAGCTATATTTTGGAGCCAAATTCTGGGTCTCTGCACGTATTTGTAGTTTGAAATTCCGAATTTTTATACTGAAAATATACCAATTACTGAAAGCGACGGTGGGTCACATTTTGCCCAAACCCCCCTACAGTTTTCAAAATATCCCAAACATCCCAAATCCGATACCTGAGCCCGATTTTAGAGCCAAATTCTGGCTCTCTGCACGATTTGCAGTATGAAATTTTAAATTTTTATACTGAAAATATACCAATTACTGTAAGCGGCAGTGTGTCACATTTTGCCCAATCCCCCCTGCAGTTTTCAAAATATTCAACCATCCCAAATCCAATTCCTGAGCCATATTTTGGAGTCAAATTCTGGCTCTCTGCACGTATTCGCAGTTTGAAATTCCTCCTTTTTATACCGAAAATATGCCAATTACTGAAAGCGGCGGTGGGTCACATTTTGCCCAAACCCCCCTGCAGTTTTAAAAATATCCCAAACATCACAAATCCGATACCTTAGCTATATTTTGGAGCCAAATTCTGGCTTACTGCACGTATTTGCAGTTTGAAATTCCGAATTTTTATACTGAAAATATACCAATTACTGAAAGCGGCGGTGGGTCACATTTTCCCCAAACCCCCCTACAGTTTTCAAAATATCCCAAACATCCCAAATCCGAAACCTGAGCCATATTTTGGAGCCATATTCTGGCTCTCTGCACGTATTTGCAGTTTGAAATTCCGACTTTTTATACTGAAAATATACCAATTACTGAAAGCGGCGGTGGGTCGCATTTTGCCTAAACCCCCCTGCAGTTTTCAAAATATCCCAAACAACCCAAGTCCGACACTTGAGCTATATTTTGGAGCCAAATTCTGGGTCTCTGCACGTATTTGCAGTTTGAAATTCCGAATTTTTATACCGAAAATATACCAATTACTGAAAGCGGCAGTGGGTCACATTTTGTCCAAACCCCCCTGAAGTTTTTAAAATATCCCAAACATCCCAAATCCGACACCTGAACCATATTTTGGAGCCAAATTCTGGCTCTCTGCACGTATTCGCAGTTTGAATTTCCGGCTTTTTATACCGAAAATATGTCAATTACTGAAAGCGGCGGTGGGTCACATTTTGCCCAAACCCCCCTGCAGTTTTTAAAATATCCCAAACATCCCAAATCCGTTACCTGAGCCATATTTTAGAGCCAAATTCTGGCTCTCTGCACGTATTCGCAGTTTGAAATTCCGACTTTTTATACCGAAAATATGCCAATTACTGAAAGCGGCGGTGGGTCACATTTCTCCCAAACCCCCCTGCAGTTTTCAAAATATCCCAAACATCCCAAATCCGATACCCGAGCAATATTTTATAGCCATATTCTGGCTCTCTGCACGTATTTGCAGTTTGAAATTCCGAATTTTTATACTGAAAATATACCAATTACTGAAAGCGGCGGTGGGTCACATTTTACCCAAACCCCCCTGCAGTGTTCAAAATATCCCAAACATCCCAAATCCGATACCTGAGCCATATTTTGGAGCCGAATTCTGGCTCTCTGCATGTATTCGCAGTTGGAAATTCCGACTTTTTATAACGAAAATATGCCAATTACTGAAAGCGGGGTGTGGCACACTTTTCCCAAACCCCCCTGCAGTTTTTAAAATATCCCAAACATCCCATATCCGATACCTGAGCCATATTTTGGAGCCATATTCTAGCTCTCTGCACGTATTTGCAGTTTGAAATTCCCACTTTTTATACTGAAAATATACCAATTACTGAAAGCGGCGGTGGGTCGCATTTTGCCCAAACCCCCCTGCAGTTTTCAAAATATCCCAAACAACCCAAGTCCGACACTTGAGCTATATTTTGGAGCCAACTTCTGGGTCTCTGCACGTATTTGCAGTTTGAAATTCCGAATTTTTATACTGAAAATATACCAATTACTGAAAGCGACGGTGGGTCAAATTTTGCCCAAACCCCCCTACAGTTTTCAAAATATCCCAAACATCCGAAATCCGATACCTGAGCCATATTTTAGAGCCAAATTCTGGCTCTCTGCACGTATTCGCAGTTTGAAATTCCGGCTTTTTATACCGAAAATATGCCAATTACTGAAAGCGGCGGTGGGTAACATTTTGCCAAAACCCCCCTGCAGTTTTTAAAATATCCCAAACATCCCAAATCCGATACCTGAGCCCTATTTTGGAGCCAAATTCTAGTTCTCTGCACGATTTGCAGCATGAAATTTTGAATTTTTATACTGAAAATATACCAATTACTGTAAGCGGCAGTGTGTCACATTTTGCCCAATCCCCCCTGCAGTTTTCAAAATATCCCAAACATTCCAAATCCAATACCTGAGCCATATTTTGGAGCCAAATTCTGGCTCTCTGCACGTATTCGCAGTTTGAAATTCCGACTTTTTATACCGAAAATATGCCAATTACTGAAAGCGGCGGTGGGTCACATTTCTCCCAAACCCCCCTGCAGTTTTTAAAATATCCCCAACCTCCCAAGTCCGATACCCGAGCGATATTTTATAGCCAAATTCTGGCTATCTGCACGTATTCGCAGTTTGAAACTCCGGCTTTTTATACCGAAAATATTTCAATTACTGAAAGCGGCGGTGGGTCACATTTTGCCCAAACCCCCCTGCAGTTTAAAAAATATACCAAACATCCCAAATCCGATACCTTAGCCATATTTTGGAGCCAAATTCTGGCTCTCTGCACGTATTTGCAGTTTGAAATTCCGAATTTTTATACTGAAAATATACCAATTACTGAAAGCGGCGGTGGGTCACATTTTACCCAAACCCCCCTGCAGTTTTCAAAATATCCCAAACATCCCAAATCCGATACCTGAGCCATATTTTGGAGCCGAATTCTGGCACTCTGCATGTATTCGCAGTTGGAAATTCCGACTTTTTATACCGAAAATATGCCAATTACTGAAAGCGGGGTGTGGCGCACTTTGCCCAAACCCCCCTGCAGGTTTTAAAATATCCCAAACATCCCAAATCCGATACCTGAGCCATATTTTGGAGCCATATTCTGGCTCTCTGCACGTATTTGCAGTTTGAAATTCCGACTTTTTATACTGAAAATATACCAATTACTGAAAGCGGCTGTGGGTCGCATTTGGCCCAAACCCCCCTGCAGTTTTCAAAATATCCCAAACAACCCAAGTCCGTCACTTGAGCTATATTTTGGAGGCAAATTCTGGGTCTCTGCACGTATTTGCAGTTTGAAATTCCGAATTTTTATACTGAAAATATACCAATTACTGAAAGCGACGGTGGGTCACATTTTGCCCAAACCCCCCTACAGTTTTCAAAATATCCCAAACATCCCAAATCCGATACCTGAGCCATATTTTAGAGCCAAATTCTGGCTCTCTGCACGTATTCGCAGTTTGAAATTCCGGCTTTTTATACCGAAAATATGCCAATTACTTAAAGCAGCGGTGGGTCACATTTTGCCCAAACCCCCCTGCAGTTTTCAAAATATCCCAAACATCCCAAATCCGATACCTGAGCCATATTTTTGAGCCAAATTCTGGCTCTCTGCACGTATTCGCAATTTGAAATTCCGGCTTTTTATACCGAAAATATGCCAATTACTGAAAGCGGCAGTGGGTCACAAATAGCCCAAACCCCCCTGCAGTTTTTAAAATATCTCAAACATCCCAAATCCGATACCTGAGCCATATTTTGGAGCCAAATTCTGGCTCTCTGCACGTATTTCCAGTTTTAAATTCCGACTTTTATACTGAAAATATACCAATTAATGAAAGCGGCGTTGGGTCACATTTTGCCCAAACCCCCCTGCAGTTTTCAAAATATCTTAAACATCCCAAATCCGATACCTAAGCCATATTTTTGAGCCAAATTCTGGCTCTCTGCATGTATTCGCAGTTGGAAATTCCGACTTTTTATACCGAAAATACCCCAATTACTGAAAGCGGCGGTGGGTCACATTTTGAAAAAACCCCCCTGCAGTTTTCAAAATATCCCAAACATCTCAAATCCGATACCTGAGCCATATTTTGGAGCCAAATTCTGGCTCTCTGCACGTATTCGCAGTTTGAAATTCCGGCTTTTTATACCGAAAATATGCCAATTACTGAAAGCGGCAGTGGGTCACATTTTGCCCAAACTTCCCTGCAGCTTTTAAAATATCTCAAACATCCCAAATCCGATACCTGAGCCATATTTTGGAGCCAAATTCTGGTTCTCTGCACGTATTTTCAGTTTTAAATTCCGACTTTTATACTGAAAATATACCAATTACTGAAAGCGGCGGTGGGTCACATTTTGCCCAAACCCCCCCTGCTGTTTTCAAAATATCCCAAACATCCCAAATCCGATACCTGAGCCATATTTTGGAGTCAAATTCTGGCTCTCTGCACGTATTTGCAGTATGAAATTCCGAATTTTTATACTGAAAATATACCAATTACTGAAAACGGCGGTGTGTCACATTTTGCCCAAACCCTCCTGCAGTTTTTAAAATATCTCAAACATCCCAAATCCGATACCTGAGCCATATTTTGGAGCCAAATTCTGGCTCTCTGCACGTATTTGCAGTTTGAAATTCCTACTTTTATACTGAAAACATCCCAATTACTGAAAGCGGCGGTGGGTCACATTTTGCACAAACCCCCCTGCAGTTTTCAAAATATCCCAAACATCCCAAATCCGATACCTGAGCCATATTTTGGAGCCAAATTCTGGCTCTCTGCACGTATTTGCAGTTCTAAATTCAGACTTTTTATACCGAAAATATGGCAATTACTGAAAGCGGCGGGGAGTCACATTTTGCCCAAACCCCCCTGCAGTTTTCAAAATATCCCAAAAATCCCAAATCCGATAACTGAGCCATATTTTTGAGCCAAATTCTGGCTTTCTGCACGTATTCACAATTTGAAATTCCGGCTTTTTATACCGAAAATATGCCAACTAATGAAAGCGGCAGTGGGTCACATTTTGCCCAAACCCCCCTGCAGTTTTCAAAATATCCCAAACATCCCAAATCCGATACCTGAGCCATATTTTGGAGCCAAATTCTGGCTCTCTGCACGTATTTGCAGTTCTAAATTCCGAATTTTTATACTGAAAATATACCAATTACTGAAAACGGCGGTGTGTCATATTGTGCCCAATCCCCCCTGCAGTTTTCAAAATATCCCAAACATCCCAAATCCGATACCTGAGCCATATTTTGGAGCCATATTCTGGCTCTCTGCACGTATTTGTAGTTTGAAATTCCGGCTTTTTATACCGAAAATATGCCAATTACTGAAAGCAGCGGTGGGTCACATTTTACCCAAACCCCCCTGCAGTTTTTAAAATATCCCAAACATCCCAAATCCGATACCTTAGCTATATTTAGGAGCCAAATTCTGGCTCTCTGCACCTATTTGCAGTTTGAAATTCCGAATTTTTATACCGAAAATATGCCAATTACTGAAAGCGGCAGTGGGTCACATTTTGCCCAAACCCCCCTGCAGTTTTTAAAATATCTCAAACATCCCAAATCCGATACCTGAGCCATATTTTGGAGCCAAATTCTGGCTCTCTCCATGTATTCGCAGTTTGAAATTCCGGCTTTTTATACCGAAAATATGCCAATTACTGAAAGCGGCAATGGGTCACATTTTGCCCAAACTCCTCTGCAGGTTTTAAAATATCCCAAACATCCCAAATCCGATACCTGAGCCCTATTTTGGAGCCAAATTCTGGCTCTCTGCACGTATTTGCAGTATGAAATTCCGAATTTTTATACTGAAAATATACCAATTACTGAAAACGGCGGTGTCACATTTTGCCCAAACCCTCCTGCAGTTTTTAAAATATCTCAAACATCCCAAATCCGATACCTGAGCCATATTTTGGAGCCAAATTCTAGCTCTCTGCACGTATTTGCAGTTTGAAATTCCGACTTTTATACTGATAATATACCAATTACTGAAAGCGGCGGTGGGTCACATTTTGCCCAAACCCCCCTGCAGTTTTCAAAATATCCCAAACATCCCAAATCCGATACCTGAACCATATTTTGGAGCCAAATTCTGGCTCTCTGCACGTATTTGCAGTTTGAAATTCCGAATTTTTATACTGAAAATATACCAATTACTGAAAACGGCGGTGTGTCACATTTTGCCCAATCCCCCCTGCAGTTTTCAAAATATCCCAAACATCCCAAATCCGATACCTGAGCCATATTTTGGAGCCAAATTCTGGCTCTCTACACGTATTCGCAGTTTGAAATTCCGGCTTTTTATACCGAAAATATACAAATTACTGAAAGCGGCAATGGGTCACATTTTGCCCAAACTCTACTGTAGTTTTTTAAATATCCCAAACATCCCAAATCCGATACCTGAGCCCTATTTTGGAGCCAAATTCTGGCTCTCTGCACGTATTTGCAGTATGAAATTCCGAATTTTATACTGAAAATATACCAATTACTGAGAGCGGCTGTGGGTCACATTTTGCCCAAACCCCCCTGCAGTTTTCAAAATATCCCAAACATCCCAAATCCGATACCTGAGCCATATTTTGGAGCCAAATTCTGGCTCTCTGCACGTATTTGCAGTTCTAAATTCAGACTTTTTATACCGAAAATATGCCAATTGCTGAAACCAGCGGGGAGTCACATTTTGCCCAAACCCCCCTGCAGTTTTCAAAATATCCCAAACATCCCAAATCCGATATCTGAGCCATATTTTAGAGCCAAATTCTGGCTCTCTGCACGTATTCACAGTTTGAAATTCCGGCTTTTTATACCGGAAATATGCCAATTACTGAAAGCGGCGGTGGGTCACATTTTGCCCAAACCCCCCTGCAGTTTTTAAAATATCCCAAACATCCGAAATCCGATACCAGAGCCATATTTTGGAGCCAAATTCTGGCTCTCTGCACGTATTCGCAGTTTGAAATTCCGACTATTTATACCGAAAATATGCCAATTATTTAAAGCGGGGGTGCTTCACATTTTGCCCAAACCCCCCTGCAGTTTTAAAAATATCCCAAATCCGATACCTTAGCCATATTTTGGAGCCAAATTCTGGCTCTCTGCACGTATTTGCAGTTTGAAATTCCGAATTTTTATACTGAAAATATACCAATTACTGAAAGCGGCGGTGGGTCACATTTTGCCCAAACCCCCCTGCAGTTATAAAAATATCCCAAACATGCCAAATCCGATACCTTAGCCATATTAGCTCTCTGCAAATACGTGCAGAGAGCCAGAATATGGCTCCAAAATATGGCTCAGGTATCTGATTTGGGATGTTTGGGATATTTTAAAACTGCAGGGGGGGTTTGGGCAAAGTGTGACCCACCGCCACTTTCAGTAATTGGCATATTTTCCGTATAAAAATTCGGAATTTCCAACTGCGAATACATGCAGAAAGCCAGAATTTGGCTCCAAAATATGGCTCAGGTATCGGATTTGGGATGTTTGGGATATTTTGAAAACTGCAGGGGAGTTTGGGCAAAATGTGACCCACCGCTGCTTTCAGTAATTGGTATATTTTCAGTATAAAAATTCGGAATTTCAAACTGCAAATACGTGCAGAGAGCCAGAATTTGGCTCCAAAATATGGCTAAGGTGTCGGACTTGGGATGTTTTGGATATTTTGAAAACTGCAGGGGGGTTTGTGCAAAATGTGATCCACTGCCGCTTTCAGTAATTGGCATATTTTCGGTATAAAAAGCCGGAATTTCCAACTGCGAATACGAGCAGAGTGCCAGAATTTGGTTCCAAAATATGGCTCAGGTATCGGATTTGGGATGTTTGGGATATTTTGAAAACTGCAGGGGTGTTTGGGCAAAATGTGACCCACCGCCGCTTTCAGTAATTGGCATATTTTCGGTATAAAAAGTCGGAATTTCCATCTGCGAATGCGTGCAGAGATCTTGAATTTGGCTCCAAAATATGGCTCAGGTATCGGATTTGGGATGTTTGGGATATTTTAAAAACTGCAGGGGGGTTTGGGCAAAATGTGACCCACCGCCGCTTTCAGTAATTTGCATATTTTCGGTATAAAAAGTCAGAATTTCCAACTGCGAATACGTGCAGAGAGCCAGAACTTGGCTCTAAAATATGGCTCAGGTATCGGATTTGGGATGTTTGGGATATTTTGAAAACTGCAGGTGGGTTTGGGCAAAATGTGACCCACCGCTGCTTTCAGTAATTGGCATATTTTCGGTATAATACGCCGGAATTTCAAACTGCGAATACGTGCAGAGAGCCAGAATTTGGCTCTAATATATGGCACGGGTATCGGATATGGGATGTTTGGGATATTTTGAAAACTGCAGGGGGGTTTGGGCAAAATGTGACCCACCGCCGCTTTCAGTAATTGGCATATTTGCGGTATAAAAAGTCGGAATTTCAAACTGCGAATACGTGCAGAGAGCCAGAATTTGGCTCCAAAATAGGGCTCAGGTATCGGATTTGGGATGTTTGGGATATTTTGAAAACTGCAGGGGGGTTTGGGTCAAAATGTGACCCACCGGTGCTTTCAGTAATTGGTATATTTTCAGTAAAAAAATTCGGAATTTCAAAGTGCAAATACGTGCAGAGACCCAGAATTTCGCTCCAATATATAGCTCAGGTGTCGGACTTGGGATATTTGGGATATTTTGAAAACTGCAGGGGGGTTTGGGCAAAATGCGACCCACCGCCGCTCTCAGAAATTGGTATATTTTCAGTATAAAAAGTCGGAATTTCAAACTACAAATACGTGCAGAGAGCCAGAATATGGCTCCAAAATATGGCTCAGGTATCGGATTTGGGATGTTTGGGATATTTTGAAAACTGCAGGGTGGTTTGGGCAAAATGTGACCCACCGCTGCTTTCAGTAATTTGCATATTTTCAGTATAAAAAGTCGGAATTTCAAACTGCAAATACGTGCAGAGACCCAGAATTTCGCTCCAAAATATGGCTCAGGTATCGGATTTGGGATGTTTGGGATATTTTAAAAACTGCAGGGGGGTTTGGGTCAAAATGTGACCCACCGCCGCTTTCAGTAATTGGTATATTTTCAGTATAAAAATTCGGAATTTCAAACTGCAAATACGTGCAGAGACCCAGAATTTCGCTCCAAAATATGGCTCAGGTGTCGGACTTGGGATGTTTTGGATATTTTGAAAACTGCAGGGGGGTTTGGGCAAAATGCGACCCACCGCCGCTTTCAGTAATTGGTATATTTTTCAGTATAAAAAGTCGGAATTTAAAACTGCAAATACGTGCAGAGAGCCAGAATTTCGCTCCAAAATATGGCTCAGGTGTCGGTCTTGGGATGTTTTGGATATTTTGAAAACTGCAGGGGGGTTTGTACAAAATGTGATCCACTGCCGCTTTCAGTAATTGGCATATTTTCGGTATAAAAAGCCGGAATTTCCAACTGCGAATACGAGCAGAGTGCCAGAATTTGGTTCCAAAATATGGCTCAGGTATCGGATTTGGGATGTTTGGGATATTTTGAAAACTGCAGGGGTGTTTGGGCAAAATGTGACCCACCGCCGCTTTCAGTAATTGGCATATTTTCGGTATAAAAAGTCGGAATTTCCATCTGCGAATGCGTGCAGAGATCTTGAATTTGGCTCCAAAATATGGCTCAGGTATCGGATTTGGGATGTTTGGGATATTTTAAAAACTGCAGGGGGGTTTGGGCAAAATGTGACCCACCGCCGATTTCAGTAATTTGCATATTTTCGGTATAAAAAGTCGGAATTTCCAACTGCGAATACGTGCAGAGAGCCAGAACTTGGCTCTAAAATATGGCTCAGGTATCGGATTTGGGATGTTTGGGATATTTTGAAAACTGCAGGTGGGTTTGGGCAAAATGTGACCCACCGGTGCTTTCAGTAATTGGTATATATTCAGTAAAAAAAATCGGAATTTCAAAGTGCAAATACGTGCAGAGACCCAGAATTTCGCTCCAATATATGGCTCAGGTGTCGGACTTGGGATATTTGGGATATTTTGAAAACTGCAGGGGGGTTTGGGCAAAATGCGACCCACCGCCGCTTTCAGTAATTGGTATATTTTCAGTATAAAAAGTCGGAATTTCAAACTACAAATACGTGCAGAGAGCCAGAATATGGCTCCAAAATATGGCTCAGGTATCGGATTTGGGATGTTTGGGATATTTTAAAAACTGCAGGGTAGTTTGGGCAAAATGTGACCCACCGCCGCTTTCAGTAATTTGCATATTTTCAGTATAAAAAGTCGGAATTTCCATCTGCGAATGCGTGCAGAGATCCAGAATTTGGCTCCAAAATATGGCTCAGGTATCGGATTTGGGATGTTTGGGATATTTTAAAAACTGCAGGGGGGTTTGGGTCAAAATGTGACCCACCGCCGCTTTCAGTAATTGGTATATTTTCAGTATAAAAATTCGGAATTTCAAACTGCAAATACGTGCAGAGACCCAGAATTTCGCTCCAAAATATGGCTCAGGTGTCGGACTTGGGATGTTTTGGATATTTTGAAAACTGCAGGGGGGTCTGCACAAAATGCGACCCACCGCCGCTTTCAGTAATTGGTATATTTTTCAGAATAAAAAGTCGGAATTTCAAACTGCAAATACGTGCAGAGAGCCAGAATTTCGCTCCAAAATATGGCTGAGGTGTCGGACTTGGGATGTTTTGGATATTTTGAAAACTGCAGGGGGGTTTGTGCAAAATGTGATCCACTGCCGCTTTCAGTAATTGGCATATTTTTGGAATAAAAAGCCGGAATTTCCAACTACGAATACGAGCAGAGAGCCAGAATTTGGTTCCAAAATATAGCTCAGGTATCGGATTTGGGATGTTTGGGATATTTTGAAAACTGCAGGGGTGTTTGGGCAAAATGTGACCCACCGCCGCTTTCAGTAATTGGCATATTTTCGGTATAAAAAGTCGGAATTTCCATCTGCGAATGCGTGCAGAGATCCAGAATTTGGCTCCAAAATATGGCTCAGGTATCGGATTTGGGATGTTTGGGATATTTTAAAAACTGCAGGGGGGTTTGGGCAAAATATGACCCACCGCCGCTTTCAGTAATTTGCATATTTTCGGTATAAAAAGTCGGAATTTCCAACTGCGAATACGTGTAGAGAGCCAGAACTTGTCTCTAAAATATGGCTCAGGTATCGGATTTGGGATGTTTGGGATATTTTGAAAACTGCAGGTGGGTTTGGGCAAAATGTGACCCACCGCTGCTTTCAGTAATTGGTATATTTTCAGTATAAAAATTCGGAATTTCAAACTGCAAATACGTGCAGAGACCCAGAATTTGGCTCCAAAATTTGGCTCAATTGTCGGACTTGGGATGTTTGGGATATTTTGAAAACTGCAGGGGGGTTTGGGCAAAATGCGACCCACCGCCGCTTTCAGTAATTGGTATATTTTAAGTATAAAAAGTCGGAATTTCAAACTACAAATACGTGCAGAGAGCCAGAATATGGCTCCAAAATATGGCTCAGGTATCGGATTTGGGATGTTTAGGATATTTTAAAAACTGCAATGGGGTTTTGGCAAAGTGTGACACAACGCCGCTTTCAGTAATTGGTATATTTTCAGTATAAAAAGCCGGAATTTCAAACTGCGAATACGTGCAGAGAGCCAGAATTTGGCTCTAAATTATGGCTCAGGTATCGGATTTGGGATGTTTGTATTATATGGAATACTGCAGGGGGGTTTGGGCAAAATGTGACTCACTGCCGCTTTCAGTAATTGGCATATTTTCAGTATAAAAAGTCGGAATTTCCAACTGCGAATACGTGCAGAGAGCCAGAATTTGGCTCTAAAATATTGCTCAGGTATCGGATTTGGGATGTTTAGGATATTTTGAAAACTGCAGGGGGGTTTTTCAAAATGCGACCCACCGCCGCTTTCAGTAATTGGTATATTTTCAGTATAAAAAGTCGGAATTTCAAACTGCAAATACGTGCAGAGAGCCAGAATTTGGCTCCAAAATAAGGCTCAGGTATCGGATTTGGGATATTTGGGATATTCTAAAAACTGCAGGGGGGTTTGGGCAAAATGTGACCCACCGCCGTTTTCAGTAATTGGCATATTTTCAGTATACAAAGTCGGAATTTCCAACAGCGAATACGTGCAGAGAGCCAGAATTTGGCTCTAAAATATTGCTCAGGTATCGGATTTTGGATGTTTGGGATATTTTAAAATCTGCAGGGTGGTTTGGGCAAAATGTGACCCACCGCCGCTTTCAGTAATTTGCATATTTTCGGTATAAAAAGTCGGAATTTCAAACTACAAATACGTGCAGAGAGCCAGAATATGGCTCCAAAATATGGCTCAGGTATCGGATTTGGGATGTTTGGGATATTTTAAAAACTGCAGGGGGGTTTTGGCAAAGTGTGACACAACGCCTCTTTCAGTAATTGGCATATTTTCGGTATAAAAAGTCGGAATTTCCAACTGCGAATACATGCAGAAAGCTACAATTTGGCTCCAAAATATGGCTCAGGTATCGGATTTGGGTTGTTTGGGATATTTTGAAAACTGCAGGGGGGTTTGGGCAAAATGTGACCCTCCACCGCTTTCAGTAATTGGTATATTTTCAGTATAAAAAGCCGGAATTTCAAACTGCGAATACGTGCAGAGAGCCAGAATTTGGCTCTAAATTATGGCTCAGGTATCGGATTTGGGATGTTTGTATTATTTTGAATACTGCAGGGGGGTTTGGGCAAAATGTGACTCACCGCTGCTTTCAGTAATTGGCATATTTTCGGTACAAAAAGTTGGAATTTCAAACTGCAAATACATGCAGAGAGCCAGAATTTGGCTCCAAAATATGTTCAGGTATCGGATTTGGGATGTTTGGGATATTTTAAAAACTGCAGGGGGGTTTGGGCAAAATGCGACCCACCGCCGCTTTCAGTAATTGGTATATTTTCAGTATAAAAATTCGGAATTTCAAACTGCAAATACGTGCAGAGACCCAGAATTTGGCTCCAAAATTTGGCTCAAGTGTCGGACTTGGGATGTTTGGGATATTTTGAACACTGCGGGGGGGTTTGGGCAAAATGCGACCCACCGCTGCTTTCATTAATTGGTATATTTTCAGTATAAAAAGTAGAAATTTCAAACTACAAATACGTGCAGAGAGCCAGAATATGGCTCCAAATAATGGCTCAGGTATCGGATTTGGGATATTTGGGATATTTTGAAAACTGCAGTGGGGTTTTGGCAAAGTGTGACACAACGCCTCTTTCAGTAATTGGCATATTTTCGGTATAAAAAGTCGGAATTTCCAACTGCGAATACATGCAGAAAGCCAGAATTTGGCTCCAAAATATGGCTCAGGTATCGGATTTAGGATGTTTGGGATATTTTAAAAACTGCAGGGGGGTTTAGGCAAAATGTGACCCACCGCCCCTTTCAGTAATTGGCATATTTTCGGTATAAAAAGCCGGAATTTCAAACTGCGAATACGTGCAGAGAGCCAGAATTTGGCTCTAAAGTATGGCTCGGGTATCGGATTTGGGATGTTTGGGATATTTTGAAAACTGCAGGGGTGTTTGGGCAAAATGTGACCCACCGCCGCTTTCAGTAATTGGCATATTTTCAGTATAAAAATTCGGAATTTAGAACTGCAAATACGTGCAGAGAGCCAGAATTTGCCTCCAAAATATGGCTCAGGTATCGGATTTGGGATGTTTGGGATATTTTGAAAACTGCAGGGGGGTTTGGGCAAAATGTGACCCACCGCCGCTTTCAGTAATTGGTATATTTTCAGTATAAAAATTCGGAATTTCAAAGTGCAAATACGTGCAGAGACCCAGAATTTGGCTCCAAAATATGGCTCAAGTGTCGGACTTGGGGTGTTTGGGATATTTTGAAAACTGCAGGGGGGTTTGGGCAAAATGCGACCCACCGCCGCTTTCAGTAATTGGTATATTTTCAGTATAAAAAGTCGGAATTTCAATCTGCAAATACGTGCAGAGAGCAAGAATATGGCTCCAAAATATGGCTCAGGTATCCGATTTGGGATGTTTGGGATATTTTAAAACTGCAGGGGGGTTTGGGCAAAGTGTGACCCACCGCCACTTTCAGTAATTGGCATATTTTCGGTATAAAAATTCGGAATTTCCAACTGCGAATACATTCAGAAAGCCAGAATTTGGCTCCAAAATATGGCTCAGGTATCGGATTTGGGATGTTTGGGATATTTTGAAAACTGCAGGGGAGTTTGGGCAAAATGTGACCCACCGCCGCTTTTAGTAATTGGTATATTTTCAGTATAAAAATTCGGAATTTCCAACTGCGAATACGTGCTGAGAGCCAGAATTTGGCTCCAAAATATGGCTCAGGTATCGGATTTGGGATGTTTGGGATATTTTAAAAATTGCAGGGGGGTTTGGGCAAAATGTGACCACCGCCGCTTTCAGTAATTGGCATATTTTCGGTATAAAAAATCGGAATTTCAAACTGCAAAAACGTGCAGAGCCAGAATTTGGCTCCAAAATAGGGCTCAGGTATCGGATTTGGGATGTTTGGGATATTTTAAAAACTGCAGGGGGGTTTGGACAAAATGTGACCCACCGCCGATTCAGTAATTGGCATATTTTCGGTATAAAAAGTCGGAATTTCCAACTGCGAATACGTGCAGAGAGCCAGAATTTGGCTCTAAAATATTGCTCAGGTATCGGATTTGGGATGTTTAGGATATTTTGAAAACTGCAGGGGGGTTTTTCAAAATGCGACCCACCGCCGCTTTCAGTAATTGGTATATTTTCAGTATAAAAAGTCGGAATTTCAAACTGCAAATACGTGCAGAGAGCCAGAATTTGGCTCCAAAATAAGGCTCAGGTATCGGATTTGGGATATTTGGGATATTCTAAAAACTGCAGGGGGGTTTGGGCAAAATGTGACCCACCGCCGTTTTCAGTAATTGGCATATTTTCAGTATACAAAGTCGGAATTTCCAACAGCGAATACGTGCAGAGAGCCAGAATTTGGCTCTAAAATATTGCTCAGGTATCGGATTTTGGATGTTTGGGATATTTTAAAATCTGCAGGGTGGTTTGGGCAAAATGTGACCCACCGCCGCTTTCAGTAATTTGCATATTTTCGGTATAAAAATTCGGAATTTCAAACTACAAATACGTGCAGAGAGCCAGAATATGGCTCCAAAATATGGCTCAGGTATCGGATTTGGGATGTTTGGGATATTTTAAAAACTGCAGGGGGGTTTTGGCAAAGTGTGACACAACGCCTCTTTCAGTAATTGGCATATTTTCGGTATAAAAAGTCGGAATTTCCAACTGCGAATACATGCAGAAAGCTACAATTTGGCTCCAAAATATGGCTCAGGTATCGGATTTGGGTTGTTTGGGATATTTTGAAAACTGCAGGGGGGTTTGGGCAAAATGTGACCCTCCACCGCTTTCAGTAATTGGTATATTTTCAGTATAAAAAGCCGGAATTTCAAACTGCGAATACGTGCAGAGAGCCAGAATTTGGCTCTAAATTATGGCTCAGGTATCGGATTTGGGATGTTTGTATTATTTTGAATACTGCAGGGGGGTTTGGGCAAAATGTGACTCACCGCTGCTTTCAGTAATTGGCATATTTTCGGTACAAAAAGTTGGAATTTCAAACTGCAAATACATGCAGAGAGCCAGAATTTGGCTCCAAAATATGTTCAGGTATCGGATTTGGGATGTTTGGGATATTTTAAAAACTGCAGGGGGGTTTGGGCAAAATGCGACCCACCGCCGCTTTCAGTAATTGGTATATTTTCAGTATAAAAATTCGGAATTTCAAACTGCAAATACGTGCAGAGACCCAGAATTTGGCTCCAAAATTTGGCTCAAGTGTCGGACTTGGGATGTTTGGGATATTTTGAAAACTGCGGGGGGGTTTGGGCAAAATGCGACCCACCGCTGCTTTCATTAATTGGTATATTTTCAGTATAAAAAGTAGAAATTTCAAACTACAAATACGTGCAGAGAGCCAGAATATGGCTCCAAATAATGGCTCAGGTATCGGATTTGGGATATTTGGGATATTTTGAAAACTGCAGTGGGGTTTTGGCAAAGTGTGACACAACGCCTCTTTCAGTAATTGGCATATTTTCGGTATAAAAAGTCGGAATTTCCAACTGCGAATACATGCAGAAAGCCAGAATTTGGCTCCAAAATATGGCTCAGGTATCGGATTTAGGATGTTTGGGATATTTTAAAAACTGCAGGGGGGTTTTTCAAAATGCGACCCACCGCCGCTTTCAGTAATTGGTATATTTTCAGTATAAAAAGTCGGAATTTCAAACTGCAAATACGTGCAGAGAGCCAGAATTTGGCTCCAAAATAAGGCTCAGGTATCGGATTTGGGATATTTGGGATATTCTAAAAACTGCAGGGGGGTTTGGGCAAAATGTGACCCACCGCCGTTTTCAGTAATTGGCATATTTTCAGTATACAAAGTCGGAATTTCCAACAGCGAATACGTGCAGAGAGCCAGAATTTGGCTCTAAAATATTGCTCAGGTATCGGATTTTGGATGTTTGGGATATTTTAAAATCTGCAGGGTGGTTTGGGCAAAATGTGACCCACCGCCGCTTTCAGTAATTTGCATATTTTCGGTATAAAAATTCGGAATTTCAAACTACAAATACGTGCAGAGAGCCAGAATATGGCTCCAAAATATGGCTCAGGTATCGGATTTGGGATGTTTGGGATATTTTAAAAACTGCAGGGGGGTTTTGGCAAAGTGTGACACAACGCCTCTTTCAGTAATTGGCATATTTTCGGTATAAAAAGTCGGAATTTCAAACTGCGAATACGTGCAGAGAGCCAGAATTTGGCTCTAAAGTATGGCTCGGGTATCGGATTTGGGATGTTTGGGATATTTTGAAAACTGCAGGGGTGTTTGGGCAAAATGTGACCCACCGCCGCTTTCAGTAATTGGCATATTTTCAGTATAAAAATTCGGAATTTAGAACTGCAAATACGTGCAGAGAGCCAGAATTTGCCTCCAAAATATGGCTCAGGTATCGGATTTGGGATGTTTGGGATATTTTGAAAACTGCAGGGGGGTTTGGGCAAAATGTGACCCACCGCCGCTTTCAGTAATTGGTATATTTTCAGTATAAAAATTCGGAATTTCAAAGTGCAAATACGTGCAGAGACCCAGAATTTGGCTCCAAAATATGGCTCAAGTGTCGGACTTGGGGTGTTTGGGATATTTTGAAAACTGCAGGGGGGTTTGGGCAAAATGCGACCCACCGCCGCTTTCAGTAATTGGTATATTTTCAGTATAAAAAGTCGGAATTTCAATCTGCAAATACGTGCAGAGAGCAAGAATATGGCTCCAAAATATGGCTCAGGTATCCGATTTGGGATGTTTGGGATATTTTAAAACTGCAGGGGGGTTTGGGCAAAGTGTGACCCACCGCCACTTTCAGTAATTGGCATATTTTCGGTATAAAAATTCGGAATTTCCAACTGCGAATACATTCAGAAAGCCAGAATTTGGCTCCAAAATATGGCTCAGGTATCGGATTTGGGATGTTTGGGATATTTTGAAAACTGCAGGGGAGTTTGGGCAAAATGTGACCCACCGCCGCTTTTAGTAATTGGTATATTTTCAGTATAAAAATTCGGAATTTCCAACTGCGAATACGTGCTGAGAGCCAGAATTTGGCTCCAAAATATGGCTCAGGTATCGGATTTGGGATGTTTGGGATATTTTAAAAATTGCAGGGGGGTTTGGGCAAAATGTGACCACCGCCGCTTTCAGTAATTGGCATATTTTCGGTATAAAAAATCGGAATTTCAAACTGCAAAAACGTGCAGAGCCAGAATTTGGCTCCAAAATAGGGCTCAGGTATCGGATTTGGGATGTTTGGGATATTTTAAAAACTGCAGGGGGGTTTGGACAAAATGTGACCCACCGCCGATTCAGTAATTGGCATATTTTCGGTATAAAAAGTCGGAATTTCCAACTGCGAATACGTGCAGAGAGCCAGAATTTGGCTCCAAAATAAGGCTCAGGTATCGGATTTGGGATATTTGGGATATTCTAAAAACTGCAGGGGGGTTTGGGCAAAATGTGACCCACCGCCGTTTTCAGTAATTGGCATATTTTCAGTATACAAAGTCGGAATTTCCAACAGCGAATACGTGCAGAGAGCCAGAATTTGGCTCTAAAATATTGCTCAGGTATCGGATTTTGGATGTTTGGGATATTTTAAAATCTGCAGGGTGGTTTGGGCAAAATGTGACCCACCGCCGCTTTCAGTAATTTGCATATTTTCGGTATAAAAATTCGGAATTTCAAACTACAAATACGTGCAGAGAGCCAGAATATGGCTCCAAAATATGGCTCAGGTATCGGATTTGGGATGTTTGGGATATTTTAAAAACTGCAGGGGGGTTTTGGCAAAGTGTGACACAACGCCTCTTTCAGTAATTGGCATATTTTCGGTATAAAAAGTCGGAATTTCCAACTGCGAATACATGCAGAAAGCTACAATTTGGCTCCAAAATATGGCTCAGGTATCGGATTTGGGTTGTTTGGGATATTTTGAAAACTGCAGGGGGGTTTGGGCAAAATGTGACCCTCCACCGCTTTCAGTAATTGGTATATTTTCAGTATAAAAAGCCGGAATTTCAAACTGCGAATACGTGCAGAGAGCCAGAATTTGGCTCTAAATTATGGCTCAGGTATCGGATTTGGGATGTTTGTATTATTTTGAATACTGCAGGGGGGTTTGGGCAAAATGTGACTCACCGCTGCTTTCAGTAATTGGCATATTTTCGGTACAAAAAGTTGGAATTTCAAACTGCAAATACATGCAGAGAGCCAGAATTTGGCTCCAAAATATGTTCAGGTATCGGATTTGGGATGTTTGGGATATTTTAAAAACTGCAGGGGGGTTTGGGCAAAATGCGACCCACCGCCGCTTTCAGTAATTGGTATATTTTCAGTATAAAAATTCGGAATTTCAAACTGCAAATACGTGCAGAGACCCAGAATTTGGCTCCAAAATTTGGCTCAAGTGTCGGACTTGGGATGTTTGGGATATTTTGAAAACTGCGGGGGGGTTTGGGCAAAATGCGACCCACCGCTGCTTTCATTAATTGGTATATTTTCAGTATAAAAAGTAGAAATTTCAAACTACAAATACGTGCAGAGAGCCAGAATATGGCTCCAAATAATGGCTCAGGTATCGGATTTGGGATATTTGGGATATTTTGAAAACTGCAGTGGGGTTTTGGCAAAGTGTGACACAACGCCTCTTTCAGTAATTGGCATATTTTCGGTATAAAAAGTCGGAATTTCCAACTGCGAATACATGCAGAAAGCCAGAATTTGGCTCCAAAATATGGCTCAGGTATCGGATTTAGGATGTTTGGGATATTTTAAAAACTGCAGGGGGGTTTAGGCAAAATGTGACCCACCGCCCCTTTCAGTAATTGGCATATTTTCGGTATAAAAAGCCGGAATTTCAAACTGCGAATACGTGCAGAGAGCCAGAATTTGGCTCTAAAGTATGGCTCGGGTATCGGATTTGGGATGTTTGGGATATTTTGAAAACTGCAGGGGTGTTTGGGCAAAATGTGACCCACCGCCGCTTTCAGTAATTGGCATATTTTCAGTATAAAAATTCGGAATTTAGAACTGCAAATACGTGCAGAGAGCCAGAATTTGCCTCCAAAATATGGCTCAGGTATCGGATTTGGGATGTTTGGGATATTTTGAAAACTGCAGGGGGGTTTGGGCAAAATGTGACCCACCGCCGCTTTCAGTAATTGGTATATTTTCAGTATAAAAATTCGGAATTTCAAAGTGCAAATACGTGCAGAGACCCAGAATTTGGCTCCAAAATATGGCTCAAGTGTCGGACTTGGGGTGTTTGGGATATTTTGAAAACTGCAGGGGGGTTTGGGCAAAATGCGACCCACCGCCGCTTTCAGTAATTGGTATATTTTCAGTATAAAAAGTCGGAATTTCAATCTGCAAATACGTGCAGAGAGCAAGAATATGGCTCCAAAATATGGCTCAGGTATCCGATTTGGGATGTTTGGGATATTTTAAAACTGCAGGGGGGTTTGGGCAAAGTGTGACCCACCGCCACTTTCAGTAATTGGCATATTTTCGGTATAAAAATTCGGAATTTCCAACTGCGAATACATTCAGAAAGCCAGAATTTGGCTCCAAAATATGGCTCAGGTATCGGATTTGGGATGTTTGGGATATTTTGAAAACTGCAGGGGAGTTTGGGCAAAATGTGACCCACCGCCGCTTTTAGTAATTGGTATATTTTCAGTATAAAAATTCGGAATTTCCAACTGCGAATACGTGCTGAGAGCCAGAATTTGGCTCCAAAATATGGCTCAGGTATCGGATTTGGGATGTTTGGGATATTTTAAAAATTGCAGGGGGGTTTGGGCAAAATGTGACCACCGCCGCTTTCAGTAATTGGCATATTTTCGGTATAAAAAATCGGAATTTCAAACTGCAAAAACGTGCAGAGCCAGAATTTGGCTCCAAAATAGGGCTCAGGTATCGGATTTGGGATGTTTGGGATATTTTAAAAACTGCAGGGGGGTTTGGACAAAATGTGACCCACCGCCGATTCAGTAATTGGCATATTTTCGGTATAAAAAGTCGGAATTTCCAACTGCGAATACGTGCAGAGAGCCAGAATTTGGCTCTAAAATATTGCTCAGGTATCGGATTTGGGATGTTTAGGATATTTTAAAATCTGCAGGGTGGTTTGGGCAAAATGTGACCCACCGCCGCTTTCAGTAATTTGCATATTTTCGGTATAAAAAGTCGGAATTTCAAACTACAAATACGTGCAGAGAGCCAGAATATGGCTCCAAAATATGGCTCAGGTATCGGATTTGGGATGTTTGGGATATTTTAAAAACTGCAGGGGGGTTTTGGCAAAGTGTGACACAACGCCTCTTTCAGTAATTGGCATATTTTCGGTATAAAAAGTCGGAATTTCCAACTGCGAATACATGCAGAAAGCTACAATTTGGCTCCAAAATATGGCTCAGGTATCGGATTTGGGTTGTTTGGGATATTTTGAAAACTGCAGGGGGGTTTGGGCAAAATGTGACCCTCCACCGCTTTCAGTAATTGGTATATTTTCAGTATAAAAAGCCGGAATTTCAAACTGCGAATACGTGCAGAGAGCCAGAATTTGGCTCTAAATTATGGCTCAGGTATCGGATTTGGGATGTTTGTATTATTTTGAATACTGCAGGGGGGTTTGGGCAAAATGTGACTCACCGCTGCTTTCAGTAATTGGCATATTTTCGGTACAAAAAGTTGGAATTTCAAACTGCAAATACATGCAGAGAGCCAGAATTTGGCTCCAAAATATGTTCAGGTATCGGATTTGGGATGTTTGGGATATTTTAAAAACTGCAGGGGGGTTTGGGCAAAATGCGACCCACCGCCGCTTTCAGTAATTGGTATATTTTCAGTATAAAAATTCGGAATTTCAAACTGCAAATACGTGCAGAGACCCAGAATTTGGCTCCAAAATTTGGCTCAAGTGTCGGACTTGGGATGTTTGGGATATTTTGAAAACTGCGGGGGGGTTAGGGCAAAATGCGACCCACCGCTGCTTTCATTAATTGGTATATTTTCAGTATAAAAAGTAGAAATTTCAAACTACAAATACGTGCAGAGAGCCAGAATATGGCTCCAAATAATGGCTCAGGTATCGGATTTGGGATATTTGGGATATTTTGAAAACTGCAGTGGGGTTTTGGCAAAGTGTGACACAACGCCTCTTTCAGTAATTGGCATATTTTCGGTATAAAAAGTCGGAATTTCCAACTGCGAATACATGCAGAAAGCCAGAATTTGGCTCCAAAATATGGCTCAGGTATCGGATTTAGGATGTTTGGGATATTTTAAAAACTGCAGGGGGGTTTAGGCAAAATGTGACCCACCGCCCCTTTCAGTAATTGGCATATTTTCGGTATAAAAAGCCGGAATTTCAAACTGCGAATACGTGCAGAGAGCCAGAATTTGGCTCTAAAGTATGGCTCGGGTATCGGATTTGGGATGTTTGGGATATTTTGAAAACTGCAGGGGTGTTTGGGCAAAATGTGACCCACCGCCGCTTTCAGTAATTGGCATATTTTCAGTATAAAAATTCGGAATTTAGAACTGCAAATACGTGCAGAGAGCCAGAATTTGCCTCCAAAATATGGCTCAGGTATCGGATTTGGGATGTTTGGGATATTTTGAAAACTGCAGGGGGGTTTGGGCAAAATGTGACCCACCGCCGCTTTCAGTAATTGGTATATTTTCAGTATAAAAATTCGGAATTTCAAAGTGCAAATACGTGCAGAGACCCAGAATTTGGCTCCAAAATATGGCTCAAGTGTCGGACTTGGGGTGTTTGGGATATTTTGAAAACTGCAGGGGGGTTTGGGCAAAATGCGACCCACCGCCGCTTTCAGTAATTGGTATATTTTCAGTATAAAAAGTCGGAATTTCAATCTGCAAATACGTGCAGAGAGCAAGAATATGGCTCCAAAATATGGCTCAGGTATCCGATTTGGGATGTTTGGGATATTTTAAAACTGCAGGGGGGTTTGGGCAAAGTGTGACCCACCGCCACTTTCAGTAATTGGCATATTTTCGGTATAAAAATTCGGAATTTCCAACTGCGAATACATTCAGAAAGCCAGAATTTGGCTCCAAAATATGGCTCAGGTATCGGATTTGGGATGTTTGGGATATTTTGAAAACTGCAGGGGAGTTTGGGCAAAATGTGACACACCGCCGCTTTTAGTAATTGGTATATTTTCAGTATAAAAATTCGGAATTTCCAACTGCGAATACGTGCTGAGAGCCAGAATTTGGCTCCAAAATATGGCTCAGGTATCGGATTTGGGATGTTTGGGATATTTTAAAAATTGCAGGGGGGTTTGGGCAAAATGTGACCACCGCCGCTTTCAGTAATTGGCATATTTTCGGTATAAAAAATCGGAATTTCAAACTGCAAAAACGTGCAGAGCCAGAATTTGGCTCCAAAATAGGGCTCAGGTATCGGATTTGGGATGTTTGGGATATTTTAAAAACTGCAGGGGGGTTTGGACAAAATGTGACCCACCGCCGATTCAGTAATTGGCATATTTTCGGTATAAAAAGTCGGAATTTCCAACTGCGAATACGTGCAGAGAGCCAGAATTTGGCTCTAAAATATTGCTCAGGTATCGGATTTGAGATGTTTGGGATATTTTGAAAACTGCAGGGGGGTTTGGGTCAAAATGTGACCCACCGCTGCTTTCAGTAATTGGTATATTTTCAGTATAAAAATTCGGAATTTCAAACTGCAAATACGTTCAGAGACCCAGAATTTCGCTCCAAAATATGGCTCAGGTGTCGGACTTGGGATGTTTTGGATATTTTGAAAACTGCAGGGGGGTTTGGGCAAAATGCGACCCACCGCCGCTTCCAGTAATTGGTATATTTTCAGTATAAAAAGTCGGAATTTCAAACTGCAAATACGTGCAGAGAGCCAGAATTTGGCTCCAAAATATGGCTCAGGTATCGGATTTGGGATGTTTGGGATATTTTAAAAACTGCAGGGGGGTTTAGGCAAAATGTGACCCACCGCCGCTTTTAGTAATTAGAATATTTGCGGTATAAAAAGCCGGAATTTCAAACTGCGAATAAGTGCAGAGAGCCAAAATTTGGCTCTAAAATATGGCTCACGTATCGGATTTGGGATGTTTGGGATATTTTGAAAACTGCAGGGGGGGGTTTGTGCAAAATGTGACCCACTGCCGCTTTCAGTTATTGGCATATTTTCGGTATAAAAAGCCGGAATTTCCAACTGCGAATACGTGCAGAGAGCCAGAATTTGGTTCTAAAATATGGCTCAGGTATCGGATTTGGGATGTTTGGGATATTTTGAAAACTGCAGGGGGGTTTGGGCAAAATGTGACCCACCGCCGCTTTCAGTAATTGGCATATTTTCGGTATAAAAAGCCGGAATTTCAAACTGCGAATACGTGCAGAGAGCCAGAATTTGGCACCAAAATATGGCTCAGGTATCGGATTTGGGATGTTTGGGATATTTTGAAAACTGCAGGGGGGTTTGGGCAAAATGCGACCCACCGCTGCTTTCAGTAATTGGTATATTTTCAATGTAAAAATTAGGAATTTCCAACTGCAAATACATGCAGAAAGCCAGAATTTGGCTCCAAAATATGGCTCAGGTATCGGATTTGGGATGTTCGGGATATTTTGAAAACTGCAGGGTGGTTTGGGCAAAATGTGACCCACCGCCGCTTTCAGTAATTGGTATATTTTCAGTATAAAAATTCGGAATTTCATACTGCAAATACGTGCAGAGAGCCAGAATTTGGCTCCAAAATATGGCTCAGGTATCGGATTTGGGATGTTTGGGATATTTTAAAAACTGCAGGAGGTTTTTGGCAAAGTGTGACACAACGCCTCTTTCAGTAATTGGCATATTTTCGGTATAAAAAGTCGGAATTTCCAACTGCGAATACATGCAGAGAGCCAGAATTTGGCTCCAAAATATGGCTCAGGTATCGGATTTGGGTTGTTTGGGATATTTTGAAAACTGCAGGGGGGTTTGGGCAAAATGTGACCCACCACCGCTTTCAGTAATTGGTATATTTTCAGTATAAAAAGCCGGAATTTCAAACTGCGAATACGTGCAGAGAGCCAGAATTTGGCTCTAAATTATGGCTCAGGTATCGGATTTGGGATGTTTGTATTATTTTGAATACTGCAGGGGGGTTTGGGCAAAATGTGACTCACCGCCGCTTTCAGTAATTGGCATATTTTCGGTACAAAAAGTTGGAATTTCAAACTGCAAATACATGCAGAGCCAGAATTTGGCTCCAAAATTTGGCTCAAGTGTCGGACTTGGGATGTTTGGGATATTTTGAAAACTGCGGGGGTGTTTGGGCAAAATGCGACCCACCGCCGCTTTCAGTAATTGGTATATTTTCAGTATAAAAAGAAGGAATTTCAAACTACAAATACGTGCAGAGAGCCAGAGTATGGCTCCAAATAATGGCTCAGGTATCGGATTTGGGATATTTGGGATATTTTGAAAACTGCAGGGGGGTTTTGGCAAAGTGTGACACAACGCCTCTTTCAGTAATTGGCATATTTTCGGTATAAAAAGTCGGAATTTCCAACTGCGAATACATGCAGAAAGCCAGAATTTGGCTCCAAAATATGGCTCAGGTATCGGATTTAGGATGTTTGGGATATTTTAAAAACTGCAGGGGGGTTTAGGCAAAATGTGACCCACCGCCGCTTTCAGTAATTGGCATATTTTCGGTATAAAAAGCCGGAATTTCAAACTGCGAATACGTGCAGAGAGCCAGAATTTGGCTCTAAAGTATGGCTCGGGTATCGGATTTGGGATGTTTGGGATATTTTGAAAACTGCAGGGGGGTTTGGGCAAAATGTGACCCACCGCCGCTTTCAGTAATTGGTATATTTTCAATATAAATTCGGAATTTCAAACTGCAAATACGTGCAGGGAGCCAGAATTTGGCTCCAAAATATAACTCAGGTATCGGATTTGGGATGTTTGGGATATTTTAAAAACTGCATGGGGGTTTAGGCAAAATGTGACCCACCGCCGCTTTCAGTAATTGGCATATTTTCGGTATAAAAAGCCGGAATTTCCAACTGCGAATACGTGCAGAGAGCCAGAATTTGGTTCCAAAATATGGCTCAGGTATCGGATTTGGGATGTTTGGGATATTTTGAAAACTGAAGGGGGGATTGGGCAAAATGTGACCCACCGCCGCTTTCAGTAATTGGTATATTTTCAGTATAAAAATTCGGAATTTCAAAGTGCAAATACGTGCAGAGACCCAGAATTTGGCTCCAAAATATGGCTCAAGTGTCGGACTTGGGGTGTTTGGGATATTTTGAAAACTGCAGGGGGGTTTGGGCAAAATGCGACCCACCGCCGCTTTCAGTAATTGGCATATTTTCGGTATAAAAATTCAGAATTTCCAACTGCGAATACATTCAGAAAGCAAGAATTTGGCTCCAAAATATGGCTCAGGTATCGGATTTGGGATGTTTGGGATATTTTGAAAACTGCAGGGGAGTTTGGGCAAAATGTGACCCACCGACGCTTTCAGTAATTGGTATATTTTCAGTATAAAAATTCGGAATTTCAAACTGCGAATACGTGCTGAGAGCCAGAATTTGGCTCCAAAATATGGCTCAGGTATCGGATTTGGGATGTTTGGGATATTTTAAAAATTGCAGGGGGGTTTGGGCAAAATGTAACCACCGCCGCTTTCAGTAATTGGCATATTTTCGGTATAAAAAATCGGAATTTCAAACTGCAAAAACGTGCAGAGAGCCAGAATTTGGCTCCAAAATAGGGCTCAGGTATCGGATTTGGGATATTTGGGATATTTAAAAAACTGCAGGGGGGTTTGGACAAAATGTGACCCACCGCCGTTATCAGTAATTGGCATATTTTCGGTATAAAAAGTCGGAATTTCCAACTGCGAATACGTGCAGAGAGCCAGAATTTGGCTCTAAAATATTGCTCAGTTATCGGATTTGAGATGTTTGGGATATTTTGAAAACTGCAGGGGGGTATGGGTCAAAATGTGACCCACCGCTGCTTTCAGTAATTGGTATATTTTCAGTATAAAAATTCGGAATTTCAAACTGCAAATACGTGCAGAGACCCAGAATTTCGCTCCAAAATATGGCTCAGGTGTCGGACTTGGGATGTTTTGGATATTTTTAAAACTGCAGGGGGGTTTGGGCAAAATGCGACCCACCGCCTCTTTCAGTACTTGGTATATTTTCAGTATAAAAAGTCGGAATTTCAAACTGCAAATACGTGCAGAGAGCCAGAATTTGGCTCCAAAATATGGCTCAGGTATCGGATTAGGGATGTTTGGGATATTTTAAAAACTGCAGGGGGGTTTAGGCAAAATGTGACCCACCGCCGCTTTTAGTAATTAGAATATTTTCGGTATAAAAAGCCGGAATTTCAAACTGCGAATAAGTGCAGAGAGCCAAAATTTGGCTCTAAAATATGGCTCACGTATCGGATTTGGGATGTTTGGGATATTTTGAAAACTGCAGGGGGGGTTTGTGCAAAATGTGACCCACTGCCGCTTTCAGTAATTGGCATATTTTCAGTATAAAAAGCCGGAATTTCCAACTGCGAATACGTGCAGAGAGCCAGAATTTGGTTCTAAAATATGGCTCAGGTATCGGATTTGGGATGTTTGTGATATTTTGAAAACTGCAGGGGTGTTTGGGCAAAATGTGACCCACCGCCGCTTTCAGTAATTGGTATATTTTTGGTATAAAAAGCCGGAATTTCAAACTGCGAATACGTGCAGAGAGCCAGAATTTGGCTCCAAAATATGGTTCAGGTATAGGATTTGGGATGTTTGGGATATTTTGAAAACTGCAGGGGGGTTTGGGCAAAATGCGACCCACCGCTGCTTTCAGTAATTGGTATATTTTCAGTGTAAAAATTAGGAATTTCCAACTGCGAATACATGCAGAAAGCCAGAATTTGGCTCCAAAATATGGCTCAGGTATCGGATTTGGGATGTTTGGGATATTTTAAAAACTGCAGGGGGGTTTGGGCAAAATGTGACCCACCGCAGCTTTCAGTAATTGGCATATTTTCGGTTTGAAACGCCGGAATTTCAAACTGCGAATACGTGCAGAGAGCCAGAATTTGGCTCCAAAACATGGTTCAGGTATCGGATTTGGGATGTTTGGGATATTTTGAAAACTGTACGGGGGATTGGGCAAAATGTGACCCACCGCCGCTTTCAGTAATTGGAATATTTTCAGTATAAAAATTCGGAATTTCAAACTGCAAATACGTGCAGAGACCCAGAATTTGGCTCCAAAATATGGCTCAAGTGTCGGATTTGGGATGTTTGGGATATTTTGAAAACAGCAGGGGGGTTTGGGCAAAATGTGATCCACCGCCGCTTTCAGTTATTGGCATATTTGCAGTATAAAAATTCGGAATTTCCAAATGCGAATACATGCAGAAAGCCAGAATTTGGCTCCAAAATATGGCTCAGGTATCGGATTTGGGATGTTTGGGATATTTTGAAGACTGCAGGGGGGTTTGGGTAAAATGTGACCCACCGCCGCTTTCAGTAATTGGTATATTTTCAGTATAAAAATTCGGAATTTCAAACTGCAAATACGTGCAGAGAGCCAGAATTTGGCTCCAAAATATAGCTAAGGTATCGGATTTGGGATGTTTGGGATATTTTGAAAACTGCAGGGGGGTTTGGGCAAAATGTGATCCACCGCCGCTTTCAGTAATTGGCATATTTGCAGTATAAAAAGTCGGTATTTCAAACTGCGAATACGTGCAGAGAGCCAGAATTTGGCTCCAAAATATGGCTCGGGTATCGGATTTGGGATGTTTGGGATATTTTAAAAACTGCAGGGGGGTTTGGGCAAAATGTGACCCACTGTTGCTTTCAGTAATTGGCATATTTTTGGTATAAAAAGCCGGAATTTCAAACTGCGAATACGTGCAGAGAGCCAGAATTTGGCTCCAAAGTACGGCTCAGGTATCGCATTTGGGATGTTTGGGATATTTTAAAAACTGGAAGGGGTTTGGGCAAAATGTGACCCACCGCCGCTTTCAGTAATTGGCATATTTTCGGTATAAAAAGTCGGAATTTCAAACTGCAAATACGTGCAGAGAGCCAGAATTTGGCTCCAAAATATGGTTCAGGTATGGGATTTGAAATGTTTGGAATATTTTGAAAACTGCAGGGGGGTTTGGGCAAAATGCGACCTACCGCCGCTTTCAGTAATTGGTATATTTTCAGTATAAAAAGTCGGAATTTCAAACTGCAAATACGTGCAGAGAGCCATAATTTGGCTGCAAAATAGGGCTCAGGTATCGTATTTGGGATGTTTGGGATATTTTAAAAACTGCAGGGGGGTTTGGGAAAAATGTGACCCACCGCCGTTTTCATTAATTGGCATATTTTGGGTATAAAATTCGGAATTTCCAACTGCGGATACGTGCAGAGAGCCAGAATTTGGCTCTAAAATATGGCTCAGGTATTGGATTTGGGATGTTTGGGATATTTTGAAAACTGCAGGTGGGTTTGGGCAAAATGCGACCCACCGCCGCTTTCAGTAATTGGTATATTTTCATTATAAAAAGTCGGAATTTCAAACTGCAAAAACGTGCAGAGAGCCAGAATTTGGCTCCAAAATAGGGCTCAGGTATCGGATTTGGGATGTTTGGGATATTTTAAAAACTGCAGGGGGGTTTGGACAAAATGTGACCCACCGCCGTTATCAGTAATTGGCATATTTTCGGTATAAAAAGTCGGAATTTCCAACTGCGAATACGTGCAGAGAGCCAGAATTTGGCTCTAAAATATTGCTCAGGTATCGGATTTGAGATGTTTGGGATATTTTGAAAACTGCAGGGGGGTTTGGGTCAAAATGTGACCCACCGCCGCTTTCAGTAATTGGTATATTTTCAGTATAAAAATTCGGATTTTCAAACTGCAAATACGCGCAGAGACCAAGAATTTCGCTCCAAAATATGGCTCAGGTGTCGGACTTGGGATGTTTTGGATATTTTGAAAACTGCAGGGGGGTTTGGGCAAAATGCGACCCACCGCCGCTTTCAGTAATTGGTATATTTTCAGTATAAAAAGTCGGAATTTCAAACTGCGAATACGTGCAGAGAGCCAAAATTTGGCTCTAAAATATGGCTCACGTATCGGATTTGGGATGTTTGGGATATTTTGAAAACTGCAGGGGGGGTTTGTGCAAAATGTGATCCACTGCCGCTTTCAGTAATTGGCATATATTCGGTATAAAAAGCCGGAATTTCCAACTGCGAATACGTGCAGAGAGCCAGAATTTGGTTCTAAAATATGGCTCAGGTATCGGATTTGGGATGTTTGGGATATTTTGAAAACTGCAGGGTGGTTTGGGCAAAATGTGACCCACCGCCGCTTTCAGTAATTGGTATATTTTCAGTACAAAAATTCGGAATTTCATACTGCAAATACGTGCAGAGAGCCAGAATTTGGCTCCAAAATATGGCTAAGGTATCGGATTTGGGATTTTTGTTTTTTTTTCTAAAACTGCAGGGGGGTTTGGGCAAAATGTGACCAACCGCCGCTTTCAGTAATTGGCATATTTTCGGTATAAAAAGCCGGAATTTCAAACCGCGAATACGTGCAGAGAGCCAGAATTTGGCTCCAAAATATGGCTCAGGTATCGGATTTTGGATGTTTGGGATATTTTGAAAACTGTACGGGGGATTGGGCAAAATGTGACCCACCGCCGCTTTCAGTAATTGGAATATTTTCAGTATAAAAATTCGAAATTTCAAACTGCAAATACGTGCAGAGACCCAGAATTTGGCTCCAAAATATGGCTCAAGTGTCGGATTTGGGATGTTTGGGATATTTTGAAAACAGCAGGGGGGTTTGGGCAAAATGTGATCCACCGCCGCTTTCAGTTATTGGCATATTTGCGGTATAAAAATTCGGAATTTCCAACTGCGAATACATGCAGAAAGCCAGAATTTGGCTCCAAAATATGGCTCAGGTATCGGATTTGGGATGTTTGGGATATTTTGAAAACTGCAGGGGGGTTTGGGTAAAATGTGACCCACCGCCGCTTTCAGTTATTGGTATATTTTCAGTATAAAATTTCGGAATTTCAAACTGCAAATACGTGCAGAGAGCCAGAATTTGGCTCCAAAATATAGCTAAGGTATCGGATTTGGGATGTTTGGGATATTTTGAAAACTGCAGGGGGGTTTGGGCAAAATGTGATCCTCCGCCGCTTTCAGTAATTGGCATATTTGCAGTATAAAAAGTCGGTATTTCAAACTGCGAATACGTGCAGAGAGCCAGAATTTGGCTCCAAAATATGGCTCGGGTATCGGATTTGGGATGTTTGGGATATTTTAAAAACTGCAGGGGGGTTTGGGCAAAATGTGACCCACCGTTGCTTTCAGTAATTGGCATATTTTTGGTATAAAAAGCCGGAATTTCAAACTGCGAATACGTTCAGAGAGCCAGAATTTGGCTCCAAAATATGGCTCAGGTATCGGATTTGGGATGTTTGGGATATTTTAAAAACTGGAAGGGGGTTTGGGCAAAATGTGACCCACCGCCGCTTTCAGTAATTGGCATATTTTCGGTATAAAAAGTCGGAATTTCAAACTGCAAATACGTGCAGAGAGCCAGAATTTGGCTCCAAAATATGGTTCAGGTATGGGATTTGAAATGTTTAGAATATTTTGAAACCTGCAGGGGGGTTTGGGCAAAATGCGACCCTCTGCCGCTTTCAGTAATTGGTATATTGTCAGTATAAAAATTCGGAATTTCAAACTGCAAATACGTGCAGAGAGCCATAATTTGGCTGCAAAATAGGGCTCAGGTATCGTATTTGGGATGTTTGGGATATTTTAAAAACTGCAGGGGGGTTTGGGCAAAATGTGATCCACCGCCGTTTTCATTAATTGGCATATTTTGGGTATAAAAATTCGGAATTTCCAACTGCGGATACGTGCAGAGAGCCAGAATTTGGCTCTAAAATATGGCTCAGGTATTGGATTTGGGATGTTTGGGATATTTTGAAAACTGCCGGTGGGTTTGGACAAAATGCGACCCACCGCCGCTTTCAGTAATTGGTATATTTTCATTATAAAAAGTAGGAATTTCAAACTGCAAAAACGTGCAGAGAGCCAGAATTTGGCTCCAAAATAGGGCTCACGTATCGGATTTGGGATGTTTGGGATATTTTAAAAACTGCAGGGGGGTTTGGACAAAATGTGACCCACCGCCGTTATCAGTAATTGGCATATTTTCGGTATAAAAAGTCGGAATTTCCAACTGCGAATACGTGCAGAGAGCCAGAATTTGGCTCTAAAATATTGCTCAGGTATCGGATTTGAGATGTTTGGGATATTTTGAAAACTGCAGGGGGGTTTGGGTCAAAATGTGACCCACCGCTGCTTTCAGTAATTGGTATATTTTCAGTATAAAAATTCGGAATTTCAAACTGCAAATACGTGCAGAGACCCAGAATTTCGCTCCAAAATATGGCTCAGATGTCGGACTTGGGATGTTTTGGATATTTTGAAAACTGCAGGGGGGTTTGGGCAAAATGCGACCCACCGCCGCTTTCAGTAATTGGTATATTTTCAGTATAAAAAGTCGGAATTTCAAACTGCAAATACGTGCAGAGAGCCAGAATTTGGCTCCAAAATATGGCTCAGGTATCGGATTTGGGATGTTTGGGATATTTTAAAAACTGCAGGGGGGTTTGGACAAAATGTGACCCACCGCCGTTATCAGTAATTGGCATATTTTCGGTATAAAAAGTCGGAATTTCAAACTGCGAATACGTGCAGAGAGCCAGAATTTGGCTCTAAAATATTGCTCAGGTATCGGATTTGAGATGTTTGGGATATTTTGAAAACTGCAGGGGGGTTTGGGTCAAAATGTGACCCACCGCCGCTTTCAGTAATTGGTATATTTTCAGTATAAAAATTCGGAATTTCAAACTGCAAATACGTGCAGAGACCAAGAATTTCGCTCCAAAATATGGCTCAGGTTTCGGACTTGGGATGTTTTGGATATTTTGAAAACTGCAGGGGGGTTTGGGCAAAATGCGACCCACCGCCGCTTTCAGTAATTGGTATATTTTCAGTATAAAAAGTCGGAATTTCAAACTGCAAATACGTGCAGAGAGCCAGAATTTGGCTCCAAAATATGGCTCAGGTATCGGATTTGGGATGTTTGGGATATTTTAAAACCTGCAGGGGGGTTTAGGCAAAATGTGACCCACCGTTACTTTTAGTAATTAGAATATTTTCGGTATAAAAAGCCGGAATTTCAAACTGCGAATACGTGCAGAGAGCCAAAATTTGGCTCTAAAATATGGCTCACATATCGGATTTGGGATGTTTGGGATATTTTGAAAACTGCAGGGGGGGTTTGTGCAAAATGTGATCCACTGCCGCTTTCAGTAATTGTCATATATTCGGTATAAAAAGCCGGAATTTCCAACTGTGAATACGTGCAGAGAGCCAGAATTTGGTTCTAAAATATGGCTAAGGTATCGGATTTGGGATTTTTGTTTTTTTTTCTAAAACTGCAGGGGGGTTTGGGCAAAATGTGACCAACCGCCGCTTTCAGTAATTGGCATATTTTCGGTATAAAAAGCCGGAATTTCAAACCGCGAATACGTGCAGAGAGCCAGAATTTGGCTCCAAAATATGGCTCAGGTATCGGATTTGGGATGTTTGGGATATTTTAAAAACTGCAGGGGGGTTTGGGCAAAATGTGACCCACCGCAGCTTTCAGTAATTGGCATATTTTCGGTATAAAAAGTCTGAATTTCAAACTGCGAATACGTGCAGAGAGCCAGAATTTGGCTCCAAAACATGGTTCAGGTATCGGATTTGGGATGTTTGGGATATTTTGAAAACTGTACGGGGGATTGGGCAAAATGTGACCCACCGCCGCTTTCAGTAATTGGAATATTTTCAGTATAAAAATTCGAAATTTCAAACTGCAAATACGTGCAGAGACCCAGAATTTGGCTCCAAAATATGGCTCAAGTGTCGGATTTGGGATGTTTGGGATATTTTGAAAACAGCAGGGGGGTTTGGGCAAAATGTGATCCACCGCCGCTTTCAGTTATTGGCATATTTGCGGTATAAAAATTCGGAATTTCCAACTGCGAATACATGCAGAAAGCCAGAATTTGGCTCCAAAATATGGCTCAGGTATCGGATTTGGGATGTTTGGGATATTTTGAAAACTGCAGGGGGGTTTGGGTAAAATGTGACCCACCGCCGCTTTCAGTAATTGGTATATTTTCAGTATAAAAATTCGGAATTTCAAACTGCAAATACGTGCAGAGAGCCAGAATTTGGCTCCAAAATATAGCAAAGGTATCGGATTTGGGATGTTTGGGATATTTTGAAAACTGCAGGGGGGTTTGGGCAAAATGTGATCCTCCGCCGCTTTCAGTAATTGGAATATTTGCAGTATAAAAAGTCGGTATTTCAAACTGCGAATACGTGCAGAGAGCCAGAATTTGGCTCCAAAATATGGCTCGGGTATCGGATTTGGGATGTTTGGGATATTTTGAAAACTGCAGGGGGGTTTGGGACAAATGTGACCAAATGCCGCTTTCAGTACTTGGCATATGTTGAGTATGAAAAGTCATAATTTCAAACTGCGAATACGTGCAGCGAGCCTTAATTTGGCTCCAAAATATGGCGCAGGCCTCGAAATTGGGATGTTTGGAATATTTTGAAATCTGCAGGGAGGTTTGGGACAAATGTGACCAAACGCCGCTTTCAGTACTTTGCATATGTTGGGTATAAAAAAGTCGTAATTTCAAACTGCGAATACGTGCAGAGAGGCAGAATTTGGCTCCAAAATCTGGCTCAGGCCTCGAAATTAGGATATTTGGGATATTTTGAAAACTGCATGGGACTTTGTGCAAAATGTGACTCACTGCCGCTGTCAGTACTTGGCATATGTTGGGTATAAAAAATTCGGAATTTAAAACTGCGAATACGTGCAGAGAGCCAGAATTTGGCTCCAAAATATGGCTCAGGCCTTAAAATCGGGATATTTGAGATATTTTGAAAACTGCATTGGAGTTTGTGCAAAATGTGACTCACTGCCGCTTACAGTACTTGGCATATGTGGGGAATAAAAAGTCGTAATTTCAAACAGCGAATCCGTGCAGAGAGCCAGAATTTGGCTCCAAAATATGGCTTAGGCCTCGAAATTGGGATGTTTGGGATATTTTTGAAAATTGCAGGGGGGATTGGGACAAATGTGACCAAACGCCGCTTTCAGTACTTGGCATATGTTGAGTATAAAAAGTCGTAATTTCAAACTGCGAATACGTGCAGAGAACCAGAATTTGGCTGGAAAATATGGCTTAGGCCTCGAAATTGGGATGTTTGGGATATTTTGAAAACTGCAGGGGACTTTGTGCAAAATGTGACTCACTGCCGCTTTCAGTACTTGGCATATGTTGGGTATAAAAAGTCGTAATTTCAAACTGCGAATACGTGCAGAGAGCCAGAATTTGGCTCCAAAATATGGCTCAGGCCTCGAAATTTGGATGTTTGGGATATTTCGAAAATTCCAGGGGGGATTGGGACAAATGTGACCAAACGCCGCTTTCAGTACTTGGCATATTTTGGGTATAAAAAAGTCGTAATTTCAAACTGTGAATACGTGCAGAGAGCCAGAATTTGGCTCCAAAATATGGCTCAGGCCTCGAAATTGGGATATTTGGGATATTTTGAAAACTGCAGGGGACTTTGTTCAAAATGTGACTCACTGCCGCTGTCAGTACTTGGCATATGTTGGGTATAAAAAATTCGGAATTTAAAACTGCGAATACGTGCAGAGAGCCAGAATTTGGCTCCAAAATATGGCTTAGGCTTCGAAATTGGGATGTTTAGGATATTTTGAAAATTGCAGGGGGGATTGGGACAAATGTGACCAAACGCCGCTTTCAGTACATGGCATATGTTGGGTATAAAAAAGTGGCAATTTCAAACTGCGAATACGTGGAGAGAGCCAGAATTTGGCTCCAAAATATGGCTCAGGCCTCGAAATTGGGATGTTTGGGATATTTTGAAAACTGCAGGGGAGTTTGGGACAAATATGACCAAACGGCGCTTTAAGTACTTGGCATATGTTGGGTATAAAACTCGTAATTTCAAACAGCGAAAACGTGCAGAGAGCCAGAATTTGGCTGGAAAATATGGCTCAGGCCTCGAAATTGGGATGTTTGGAATATTTTGAAAACTGCAGGAAGGTTTGAGACAAATGTGACCAAATGCCGTTTTCAGTACTTGGCATATGTTGCGTATTAAAATCGTAATTTCAAACTGCAAATACGTGCAGAGAGCCAGAATTTGGCTCCAGAATATGGATCAGGCCTCGAAATTTGGATGTTTGGGATATTTTGAAAACTGCAGGGAGGTTTGGGAAATATGTGACTAAACTCCGCTTTCAGTACTTGGCATATGTTGGGTATAAAAATTCGTAATTTCAAACTGCGAATACGTGCAGAGAGTCAGAATTTGGCTCCAAAATATGGCTCAGGCCTCGAAATCGGGATATTTGGGATATTTTGAAAACTGCATTGGAGTTTGTGCAAAATGTGACTCACTGCCGCTTTTAGTACTTGGCATATGTTGGGTATAAAAAGTCGTAATTTCAAACAGCAAATACGTGCAGAGAGCCAGAATTTAGCTCCAAAATATGGCTCAGGCCTCAAACTTGGGATATTTAGGATATTGTGAAAACTGCAGGGGAGTTTGTGAAAAATGTGACTCACTGCCGCTTTCAGGACTTGGTATATGTTGGGTATAAAAATTCGTAATTTCAAACTGCGAATACGTACATAGAGCCAGAATTTGCCTTCAAAATATGGCTCAGGCCTGGAAATTGGGATGTTTGGGATATTTTGAAAACTGCAGGGGGTTTGGGACAAATGTGACCAAACGCCGCTTTCAGTACTTGGCATATGTTGGGTATGAAAAGTTGTAATTTTAAACTGGTAATACGTGCAGCGAGCCTGAATTTGGCTCCAAAATATGGCTCAGGTCTCGAAATTGGGATGTTTGGAATATTTTGAAAACTGCAGGGAGGTTTGGGACAAAAGTGACCAAACGCCGCTTTCAGTACTTCGCATATGTTGGGTATAAAAAAGTCGTAATTTCAAACTGCGAATACGTGCAGAGAGCCAGAATTTGCCTTCAAAATATGGCTCAGGCCACGAAATTGGAATGTTTGGGATATTTTGAAAACTGCAGGGGGGTTTGGGACAAATGTGACCAAACGCCGCTTTCAGTACTTGGCATATGTTGGGTATGAAAAGTTGTAATTTCAAACTGATAATACGTGCAGCGAGCCTAAATTTGGCTCCAAAATATGGCTCAGGCCTCGAAATTGGGATGTTTGGAATATTTTGAAAACCGCTGGGAGGTTTGGGACAAATGTGACCAAACGCTGCTTTCAGTACTTCGCATATGTTGGGTATAAAAAAGTTGTAATTTCAAACTGATAATACGTGCAGCGAGCCTAAATTTGGCTCGAAAATATGTCTCAGGCCTCGAATTTGGGATGTTTGGATTATTTTTAAAACTGCATTGGAGTTTGTGCAAAATGTGACTCACTGCCGCTGCTCAGTGCTTGGCATATGTTGGATATGAAAAGTCGTAATTTCAAACAGCAAACACGTGCAGAGAGCCAGAATTTGGCTCCAAAATATGGCTCAGGCCTCAAAATTGGGATATTTAGGATATTTTGAAAACTGCAGGGGAGTTTGTGCAAAATGTGACTCAATGCCGCTTTCAGTACTTGGCATATGTTGGGTATAAAAAGTCGTAATTTCAAACAGCGAATACGTGCAGAGAGCCAGAATTTGGCTCCAAAATATGGCTCAGACCTTGAAATTAGGATGTTTGGGATATTTTGAAAATTGCAGGGGGGATTGTGACAAATGTGACCAAATGCCGCTTTCAGTACTTGGCATATGTTGGGTATAAAAATTCGTAATTTCAAACAGCGAATACGTGCAAAGAGCCAGAATTTGGCTCCAAAATATGGCTCAGGCCTCGAAATCGGGATATTTGGGATATTTTGAAAACTGCATTGGAGTTTGTGCAAAATGTGACTCACTGCCGCTTTCAGTACTTGGCATATGTTGGATATAAAAAGTCGTAATTTCAAACAGCAAATACGTGCTAGAGCCAGAATTTTGCTCCAAAATATGGCTCAGGCCCCGAAATTGGGATGTTTGGGATATTTTGAAAATTGCAGGGGGGATTGGGACAAATGTGACCAAACGCCGCTTTCAGTACTTGGCATATGTTGGGTATAAAAAGTCGTAATTTCAAACTGCGAATACGTGCAGAGAGCCAGAATTTGGCTGGAAAATATGGCACAGGCCTCGAAATTGAGATGTTTTAGATATTTTGAAAACTGCAGGGGACTTTGTGCAAAATGTGACTCACTGCCGCTTTCAGTACTTGGCATACGTTGGGTATAAAAAGTCGTATTTTCAAATTACGAATACGTGCAAAGAGCCAGAATTTGGCTCGAAAATATGGCTCAGGCCTCAAAATCGGGATATTTGAGATATTTTGAAAACTGCATTGGAGTTTGTGCAAAATGTGACTCACTGCCGCTTTCAGTACTTATTGGCATATGTGGGGTATAAAAAGTCGTAATTTCAAACAGCGAATACGTGCAGAGCCAGAATTTTGCTAAAAAGTATGGCTCAGGCCTCGAAATTGGGATGTTTGGGATATTAGTGAAAATTGCAGGGGGGATTGGAACAAATGTGACCAAACGCCGCTTTCAGTACTTGGCATATGTTAAGTATAAAAAGTCGTAATTTCAAACTGCGAATACGTGCAGAGAACCAGAATTTTGCTGGAAAATATGGCTCAGGCCTCAAAATTGGGATGTTTGGGATATTTTGAAAACTGCAGGGGACTTTGTGCAAAATGTGACTCACTGCCGCTTTCAGTACTTGGCATATGTTGGGTATAAAAAGTCGTATTTTCAAACTACGAATACGTGCAAAGAGCCAGAATTTGGCTCGAAAATATGACTCAGGCCTCGAAATTGGGATGTTTGGGATATTTTGAGAACTGCAGGGGAGTTTGTGCAAAATGTGAAACACTGCCGCTTTAAGTACTTGGCATATGTTGGGTATAAAAAGTCGTAATATCAAACTGCGAATACGTACAGAGAGCAAGAATTTGGCTCCAAAATATGGCTCTGGCCTAGAAATTGGGATGTTTGGGATATTTTGAAAACTGCAGGGAGGTTTGGGACACATGTGAATAAACGCCGTTTTCAGTACTTGGCATATGTTGGGTATAAAAAATCGTAATTTCAAACTGCGAATACATGCTGAGAGCCAGAATTTCGCTCCAAAATATGGCTCAGGCCTCGAAATTGGGATGTTTAGGATATTTTGAACACTGCAGGGGAGTTTGTGCAAAATGTGAAACACTGCCACTTTCAGCACTTGGCATATGTTGGGTATAAAAAGTCGTAATATCAAACTGCGAATACTTACAGAGAGCAAGAATTTGGCTCCAAAATATATCTCAGGTCTCTAAATAGGGATGTTTGGAATATTTTGAAAACTGCAGGGAGGTTTGGGACAAATGTGACCAAACGCCGCTTTCAGTACTTCGCATATGTTGGGTACAAAAAAGTCGTAATTTCAAACTGCGAATACGTGCAGCGAGCCTGAATTTGGCTCCAAAATATGGCTCAGGCCTCGAAATTGGGATGTTTGGAATATTTTGAAAACTGCAGGGAGGTTTGGGACAAATGTGACCAAACGCCGCTTTCAGTAATTCGCATATGTTGGGTATAAAAAATTCGTAATTTCAAACTGCGAATACGTGCAGAGAGCCAGAATTTGGCTCGAAAATAGGGCTCAGGCCTCGAAATTGGGATGTTTTGATTATTTTGAAAACTGCATTGGAGTTTGTGCAAAATGTGACTCACTGCCGCCTTCAGTACTTGGCATATGTTGGGTATAAAAAGTCGTAATTTCAAACAGCAAATACGTGCAGAGAGCCAGAATTTGGCTCCAAAATATGGCTCAGGCCTCAAAATTGGGATATTAAGGATATTTTGAAAATTGCAGGGGAGTTTGTTGCAAAATGTGATTCACTGCCGCTTTCAGGACTTGGTATATGTTGGGTATAAAAAGTCGTAATTTCAAACTGCGAATACGTCCATAGAACCAGAATTTGCCTCCAAAATATGGCTCAGGCCTCGAAATTGGGATGTTAGGGATATTTTGAAAACTGCAAGGGGGTTTGGGACAATTGTGACCAAACGCCGCTTTCAGTACTTGGCATATGTTGAGTATAAAAAATTCGGAATTTAAAACTGCGAATACGTGCAGAGAGCCAGAAATTGGCTCCAAAATATGGCTTAGGCCTCGAAATTGGTATGTTTGGGATATTTTTGAAAATTGCAGGGGGGATTGGGACAAATGTGACCAAACGCCGCTTTCAGTACTTGGCATATGTTGGGTATAAAAAAGTCGCAATTTCAAACTGCGAATACGTGCAGAAAGCCAGAATTTGGCTGGAAAATATGGCTCAGGCCTCGAAATTGGGATGTTTGGGATATTTTGAAAACTGCAGGGGACTTTGTGCAAAATGTGACTCACTGCCGCTTTCAGTACTTGGCATATGTTGGGTATAAAAAGTCGTAATTTCAAACTGCGAATACGTGCAGAGAGCCAGAATTTGGCTCCAAAATATGGCTCAGGCCTCGAAATTTGGATGTTTGGGATATTTCGAAAATTGCAGGTGGGATTGGGACAAATGTGACCAAACGCCGCTTTCAGTACTTGGCATATTTTGGGTATAAAAAAGTCGTAATTTCAAACTGCGAATACGTGCAGAGAGCCTGAATTTGGCTCCAAAATATGGCTTAGGCCTCGAAATTGGGATGTTTGGGATATTTTGAAAATTGCAGGGGGGATTGGGACAAATGTGACCAAACGCTGCTTTCAGTACATGGCATATGTTGGGTATAAAAAAGTGGCAATTTCAAACTGCGAATACGTGGAAAGAGCCAGAATTTGGCTCCAAAATATGGCTCAGGCCTCGAAATTGGGATGTTTAGAATATTTTGAAAACTGCAGGGGGTTTGGGACAAATGTGACCAAACGCCGCTTTCAGTACTTGGCATATGTTGGGTATGAAAAGTTGTAATTTTAAACTGGTAATACGTGCAGCGAGCCTGAATTTGGCTCCAAAATATGGCTCAGGTCTCGAAATTGGGATGTTTGGAATATTTTGAAAACTGCAGGGAGGTTTGGGACAAAAGTGACCAAACGCCGCTTTCAGTACTTCGCATATGTTGGGTATAAAAAAGTCGTAATTTCAAACTGCGAATACGTGCAGAGAGCCAGAATTTGCCTTCAAAATATGGCTCAGGCCTCGAAATTGGAATGTTTGGGATATTTTGAAAACTGCAGGGGGGTTTGGGACAAATGTGACCAAACGCCGCTTTCAGTACTTGGCATATGTTGGGTATGAAAAGTTGTAATTTCAAACTGATAATACGTGCAGCGAGCCTAAATTTGGCTCCAAAATATGGCTCAGGCCTCGAAATTGGGATGTTTGGAATATTTTGAAAACCGCTGGGAGGTTTGGGACAAATGTGACCAAACGCTGCTTTCAGTACTTCGCATATGTTGGGTATAAAAAAGTTGTAATTTCAAACTGATAATACGTGCAGCGAGCCTAAATTTGGCTCGAAAATATGTCTCAGGCCTCGAATTTGGGATGTTTGGATTATTTTTAAAACTGCATTGGAGTTTGTGCAAAATGTGACTCACTGCCGCTGCTCAGTGCTTGGCATATGTTGGATATGAAAAGTCGTAATTTCAAACAGCAAACACGTGCAGAGAGCCAGAATTTGGCTCCAAAATATGGCTCAGGCCTCAAAATTGGGATATTTAGGATATTTTGAAAACTGCAGGGGAGTTTGTGCAAAATGTGACTCAATGCCGCTTTCAGTACTTGGCATATGTTGGGTATAAAAAGTCGTAATTTCAAACAGCGAATACGTGCAGAGAGCCAGAATTTGGCTCCAAAATATGGCTCAGACCTTGAAATTAGGATGTTTGGGATATTTTGAAAATTGCAGGGGGGATTGTGACAAATGTGACCAAATGCCGCTTTCAGTACTTGGCATATGTTGGGTATAAAAATTCGTAATTTCAAACAGCGAATGCGTGCAAAGAGCCAGAATTTGGCTCCAAAATATGGCTCAGGCCTCGAAATCGGGATATTTGGGATATTTTGAAAACTGCATTGGAGTTTGTGCAAAATGTGACTCACTGCCGCTTTCAGTACTTGGCATATGTTGGATATAAAAAGTCGTAATTTCAAACAGCGAATACGTGCTAGAGCCAGAATTTTGCTCCAAAATATGGCTCAGGCCCCGAAATTGGGATGTTTGGGATATTTTGAAAATTGCAGGGGGGATTGGGACAAATGTGACCAAACGCCGCTTTCAGTACTTGGCATATGTTGGGTATAAAAAGTCGTAATTTCAAACTGCGAATACGTGCAGAGAGCCAGAATTTGGCTGGAAAATATGGCACAGGCCTCGAAATTGAGATGTTTTAGATATTTTGAAAACTGCAGGGGACTTTGTGCAAAATGTGACTCACTGCCGCTTTCAGTACTTGGCATACGTTGGGTATAAAAAGTCGTATTTTCAAATTACGAATACGTGCAAAGAGCCAGAATTTGGCTCGAAAATATGGCTCAGGCCTCAAAATCGGGATATTTGAGATATTTTGAAAACTGCATTGGAGTTTGTGCAAAATGTGACTCACTGCCGCTTTCAGTACTTATTGGCATATGTGGGGTATAAAAAGTCGTAATTTCAAACAGCGAATACGTGCAGAGCCAGAATTTTGCTAAAAAGTATGGCTCAGGCCTCGAAATTGGGATGTTTGGGATATTAGTGAAAATTGCAGGGGGGATTGGAACAAATGTGACCAAACGCCGCTTTCAGTACTTGGCATATGTTAAGTATAAAAAGTCGTAATTTCAAACTGCGAATACGTGCAGAGAACCAGAATTTTGCTGGAAAATATGGCTCAGGCCTCAAAATTGGGATGTTTGGGATATTTTGAAAACTGCAGGGGACTTTGTGCAAAATGTGACTCACTGCCGCTTTCAGTACTTGGCATATGTTGGGTATAAAAAGTCGTATTTTCAAACTACGAATACGTGCAAAGAGCCAGAATTTGGCTCGAAAATATGACTCAGGCCTCGAAATTGGGATGTTTGGGATATTTTGAGAACTGCAGGGGAGTTTGTGCAAAATGTGAAACACTGCCGCTTTAAGTACTTGGCATATGTTGGGTATAAAAAGTCGTAATATCAAACTGCGAATACGTACAGAGAGCAAGAATTTGGCTCCAAAATATGGCTCTGGCCTAGAAATTGGGATGTTTGGGATATTTTGAAAACTGCAGGGAGGTTTGGGACACATGTGAATAAACGCCGTTTTCAGTACTTGGCATATGTTGGGTATAAAAAATCGTAATTTCAAACTGCGAATACATGCTGAGAGCCAGAATTTCGCTCCAAAATATGGCTCAGGCCTCGAAATTGGGATGTTTAGGATATTTTGAACACTGCAGGGGAGTTTGTGCAAAATGTGAAACACTGCCACTTTCAGCACTTGGCATATGTTGGGTATAAAAAGTCGTAATATCAAACTGCGAATACTTACAGAGAGCAAGAATTTGGCTCCAAAATATATCTCAGGTCTCTAAATAGGGATGTTTGGAATATTTTGAAAACTGCAGGGAGGTTTGGGACAAATGTGACCAAACGCCGCTTTCAGTACTTCGCATATGTTGGGTACAAAAAAGTCGTAATTTCAAACTGCGAATACGTGCAGCGAGCCTGAATTTGGCTCCAAAATATGGCTCAGGCCTCGAAATTGGGATGTTTGGAATATTTTGAAAACTGCAGGGAGGTTTGGGACAAATGTGACCAAACGCCGCTTTCAGTAATTCGCATATGTTGGGTATAAAAAATTCGTAATTTCAAACTGCGAATACGTGCAGAGAGCCAGAATTTGGCTCGAAAATAGGGCTCAGGCCTCGAAATTGGGATGTTTTGATTATTTTGAAAACTGCATTGGAGTTTGTGCAAAATGTGACTCACTGCCGCCTTCAGTACTTGGCATATGTTGGGTATAAAAAGTCGTAATTTCAAACAGCAAATACGTGCAGAGAGCCAGAATTTGGCTCCAAAATATGGCTCAGGCCTCAAAATTGGGATATTAAGGATATTTTGAAAATTGCAGGGGAGTTTGTTGCAAAATGTGATTCACTGCCGCTTTCAGGACTTGGTATATGTTGGGTATAAAAAGTCGTAATTTCAAACTGCGAATACGTCCATAGAACCAGAATTTGCCTCCAAAATATGGCTCAGGCCTCGAAATTGGGATGTTAGGGATATTTTGAAAACTGCAAGGGGGTTTGGGACAATTGTGACCAAACGCCGCTTTCAGTACTTGGCATATGTTGAGTATAAAAAATTCGGAATTTAAAACTGCGAATACGTGCAGAGAGCCAGAAATTGGCTCCAAAATATGGCTTAGGCCTCGAAATTGGGATGTTTGGGATATTTTTGAAAATTGCAGGGGGGATTGGGACAAATGTGACCAAACGCCGCTTTCAGTACTTGGCATATGTTGGGTATAAAAAAGTCGCAATTTCAAACTGCGAATACGTGCAGAAAGCCAGAATTTGGCTGGAAAATATGGCTCAGGCCTCGAAATTGGGATGTTTGGGATATTTTGAAAACTGCAGGGGACTTTGTGCAAAATGTGACTCACTGCCGCTTTCAGTACTTGGCATATGTTGGGTATAAAAAGTCGAAATTTCAAACTGCGAATACGTGCAGAGAGCCAGAATTTGGCTCCAAAATATGGCTCAGGCCTCGAAATTTGGATGTTTGGGATATTTCGAAAATTGCAGGTGGGATTGGGACAAATGTGACCAAACGCCGCTTTCAGTACTTGGCATATTTTGGGAATAAAAAAGTCGTAATTTCAAACTGCGAATACGTGCAGAGAGCCTGAATTTGGCTCCAAAATATGGCTTAGGCCTCGAAATTGGGATGTTTGGGATATTTTGAAAATTGCAGGGGGGATTGTGACAAATGTGACCAAACGCTGCTTTCAGTACATGGCATATGTTGGGTATAAAAAAGTGGCAATTTCAAACTGCGAATACGTGGAAAGAGCCAGAATTTGGCTCCAAAATATGGCTCAGGCCTCGAAATTGGGATGTTTAGAATATTTTGAAAACTGCAGGGGAGTTTGGGACAAATATCACCAAACGGCGCTTTAAGTACTTGGCATATGTTGGGTATAAAACTCGTAATTTCAAACAGCGAATACGTGCAGAGAGCCAGAATTTGGCTGGAAAATATGGCTCAGGCCTCGAAATTGGGATGTTTGGGATATTTTGAAAACTGCAGGAAGGTTTGAGACAAATGTGACCAAACGCCGCTTTCAGTACTTGGCATATGTTGGGTATAAAAATCGTAATTTCAAACTGCAAATACGTGCAGAGAGCCAGAATTTGGCTCCAAAATATGGATCAGGCCTCGAAATTTGGATGTTTGGGATATTTTGAAAACTGCAGGGAGGTTTGGGAAATATGTGACTAAACGCCGCTTTCAGTACTTGGCATATGTTGGGTATAAAAATTCGTAATTTCATACTGCGAATACGTGCAGAGAGTCATAATTTGGCTCCAAAATATGGCTCAGGCCTCGAAATCGGGATATTTGGAATATTTTGAAAACTGCATTGGAGTTTGTGCAAAATGTGACTCACTGCCGCTTTCAGTACTCGGCATAGGTTGGGTATAAAAAGTCGTCATTTCAAACAGCAAATACGTGCAGAGAGCCAGAATTTAGCTCCAAAATATGGCTCAGGCCTCAAACTTGGGATATTTAGGATATTTTGAAAACTGCAGGGGAGTTTGTGAAAAATGTGACTCACTGCCGCTTTCAGGACTGGTATATGTTGGGTATAAAAAGTCGTAATTTCACACTGCGAATACGTACATAGAGCCAGAATTTGCCTTCAAAATATGGCTCAGGCCTCGATATTGGGATGTTTGGGATATTTCGAAAACTGCAGGGGGGTTTGGGACAAATGTGACCAAACGCCGCTTTCAGTACTTGGCATATGTTGGGTATGAAAAGTTGTAATTTCAAACTGGTAATACGTGCAGCGAGCCTAAATTTGGCTCCAAAATATGGCTCAGGCCTCGAAATTGGGATGTTTGGAATATTTTGAAAACCGCAGGGAGGTTTGGGACAAATGTGACCAAACGCCGCTTTCAGTACTTCGCATATGTTGGGTATAAAAAAGTCGTAATTTCAAACTGCGAATACGTGCAGAGAGCCAGAATTTGCCTTCAAAATATGGCTCAGGCCTCGAAATTGGGATGTTTAGGATATTTTGAAAACTGCAGGGGGGTTTGGGACAAATGTGACCAAACGCCGCTTTCAGTACTTGGCATATGTTGGGTATGAAAAGTTGTAATTTTAAACTAATAATACGTGCAGCGAGCCTAAATTTGACTCCAAAATATGGCTCAGGCCTCGAAATTGGGATGTTTGGAATATTTTGAAAACCGCAGGGAGGTTTGGGACAAATGTGACCAAACGCCGCTTTCAGTACTTCTCATATGTTGGGTATAAAAAAGTTGTAATTTCAAACTGATAATACGTGCAGCGAGCCTAAATATGGCTCGAAAATATGTCTCAGGCCTCGAATTTGGGATGTTTGAATTATTTTTAAAACCGCATTGGAGTTTGTGCAAAATGTGACTCACTGCCGCTGCTCAGTATTTAGCATATGTTGGATATGAAAAGTCGTAATTTCAAACAGCAAATACGTGCAGAGAGCCAGAACTTGGCTCCAAAAAATGGCCCAGGCCTCAAAATTGGGATATTTAGGATATTTTGAAAACTGCAGGGGAGTTTGAGCAAAATGTGACTCAATGCCGCTTTCAGTACTTGGCATATGTTGGGTATAAAAATTCGTAATTTCAAACAGCGAATACGTGCAGAGAGCCAGAATTTGGCTGGAAAATATGGCTCAGGCCTCGATATTGGGATGTTTGGGATATTTTGAAAACTGCAGGGGACTTTGTGCAAAATGTGACTCACTGCCGCTTTCTGTACTTGACATATGTTGGGTATAAAAAGTCGTAATTTCAAATTGCAAATATGTGCAGCGAGCCTGAACTTGGCTCCAAAATATGGCTCAGGCCTCGAAATTGGGATGTTTGGAATTTTTTGAAAACTGCAGGGAGGTTTGGGACAAATGTGACCAAACGCCGCTTTCAGTACTTCGCATATGTTGGGTATAAAAAATTCGTAATTTCAAACTGCGAATACGTGCAGAGAGCCAGAATTTGGCTCGAAAATATGGTTCAGGCCTCGAAATTGGGATGTTTGGATTATTTCGAAAACTGCATTGGAGTTTGTGCAAAATGTGACTCACTGCCGCTTTCAGTACTTGGCATATGTTGGGGATAAAAAGTCGTAATTTCAAACTGCGAATACGTGCAGAGAGCCAGAATTTGGCTCCAAAATATGGCTCAGGCCTCGAAATAGGGATATTTGGGATATTTTGAAAACTGCAGTGGACTTTGTTCAAAATGTGACTCACTGCCGCTGTCAGTACTTGGCATATGTTGGGTATAAAAAATTCGGAATTTAAAACAGCGAATACGTGCAGAGAGCCAGAATTTGGCTCCAAAATATGGCTTAGGCCTCGAAATTGGGATGTTTGGGATTTTTTGAAAATTGCAGGGGGGATTGGGACAAATGTGACCAAACGCCGCTTTCAGTACATGGCATATGTTGGGTATAAAAAAGTCGCAATTTCATACTGCGAATACGTGGAGAGAGCCAGAATTTGGCTCCAAAATATGGCTCAGGCCTCGAAATTTGGATGTTTGGGATATTTTGAAAACTGCAGGGGACTTTGTGCAAAATGTGTCTCACTGCAGCTTTTAGTATTTGGCATATGTTGGGTATAAAAATTCGTATTTTCAAACTACGAAAACGTGCAAAGAGCCAGAATTTGGCTCGAAAATATGGCTCAGGCCTCGAAATAGGGATGTTTGGATTATTTTTTAAACTGAATTGAAGTTTGTGCAAAATGTGACTCACTGCCGCTTTCAGTACTTGGCATATGTTGGATATAAAAATTCGTAATTTCAAACAGCGAATACGTGCAGAGAGCCAGAATTTGCCTGGAAAATATGGCTCAGGCCTCGAAATTGGGATGTTTGAGATATTTTGAAAACTGCAGGGGACTTTGTTCAAAATGTGACTCACTGCCGCTTTCAGTACTTGACATATGTTGGGTATAAAAAGTCGTAATTTCAAACTGCGAATACGTGCAGCGAGCCTGAATTTGGCTCCAAAATATGGTTCAGGCCTCGAAATTGGGATGTTAGGAATATTTTGAAAACTGCAGGGAGTTTTGGGACAAATGTGAACAAACGCTGCTTTCAGTACTTCGCATATGTTGGGTATAAAAAAGTCGTAATTTCAAACTGCGAATACGTGCAGAGAGCAAGAATTTGGCTCCAAAATATGGCTCAGGCCTCAAAATTGGGATATTTAGGATATTTTGAAAACTGCAGGGGAGTTTGGGCAAAATGTGACTCAATGCCGCTTTCAGTACTTGGCATATGTTGGGTATAAAAAGTCGTAATTTCAAACAGCAAATACGTGCAGAGAGCCAGAATTTGGCTCCAAAATATGGCTCAGGCCTCGAAATTGGGATGTTTGGGATATTTTGAAAATTGCAGGGGGGGATTGGGACAAATGTGACCAAATGCCGCTTTCAGTACTTGGCATATGTTGGGTATAAAAAGTCGTAATTTCAAACTACGAATACGTGCAGCTAGCCTGAATTTGGCTCCAAAATATGGCTCAGGCCTCGAAATTGGGATGTTTGGAATATTTTGAAAACTGCAGGGAGGTTTGGGAGAAATGTGACCAAACGCCGCTTTAAGTACTTCGCATATGTTGGGTATAAAAAAGTCGTAATTTCAAACTGCGAATCCGTGCAGAGAGCCAGAATTTGGCTCGAAAATATGGCTCAGGCCTCGAAAATGGGATGTTTGGATTATTTCGAAAACTGCATTGGAGTTTGTGCAAAATGTGACTCACTGCCGCTTTCAGTACTTGGCATATGTTGGGTATAAAAAGTCGTAATTTCAAACAGCAAATACGTGCAGAGGGCCAGAATTTGGCTCCAAAATATGGCTCAGGCCTCAAAATCGGGATATTTAGGATATTTTGAAAACTGCAGGGGAGTTTGTCCAAAATGTGACTCACTGCCGCTTTCAGGACTTGGTATATGTTGGGTATAAAAAGTCGTAATTTCACACTGCGAATACGTACATAGAGCCAGAATTTGCCTTCAAAATATGGCTCAGGCCTCGATATTGGGATGTTTGGGATATTTCGAAAACTGCAGGGGGGTTTGGGACAAATGTGACCAAACGCCGCTTTCAGTACTTGGCATATGTTGGGTATGAAAAGTTGTAATTTCAAACTGGTAATACGTGCAGCGAGCCTAAATTTGGCTCCAAAATATGGCTCAGGCCTCGAAATTGGGATGTTTGGAATATTTTGAAAACCGCAGGGAGGTTTGGGACAAATGTGACCAAACGCCGCTTTCAGTACTTCGCATATGTTGGGTATAAAAAAGTCGTAATTTCAAACTGCGAATACGTGCAGAGAGCCAGAATTTCCCTTCAAAATATGGCTCAGGCCTCGAAATTGGGATGTTTAGGATATTTTGAAAACTGCAGGGGGGTTTGGGACAAATATGACCAAACGCCGCTTTCAGTACTTGGCATATGTTGGGTATGAAAAGTTGTAATTTTAAACTGATAATACGTGCAGCGAGCCTAAATTTGACTCCAAAATATGGCTCAGGCCTCGAAATTGGGATGTTTGGAATATTTTGAAAACCGCAGGGAGGTTTGGGACAAATGTGACCAAACGCCGCTTTCAGTACTTCTCATATGTTGGGTATAAAAAAGTTGTAATTTCAAACTGATAATACGTGCAGCGAGCCTAAATATGGCTCGAAAATATGTCTCAGGCCTCGAATTTGGGATGTTTAAATTATTTTTAAAACCGCATTGGAGTTTGTGCAAAATGTGACTCACTGCCGCTGCTCAGTATTTAGCATATGTTGGATATGAAAAGTCGTAATTTCAAACAGCAAATACGTGCAGAGAGCCAGAACTTGGCTCCAAAAAATGGCTCAGGCCTCAAAATTGGGATATGTAGGATATTTTGAAAACTGCAGGGGAGTTTGAGCAAAATGTGACTCAATGCCGCTTTCAGTACTTGGCATATGTTGGGTATAAAAATTCGTAATTTCAAACAGCGAATACGTGCAGAGAGCCAGAATTTGGCTGGAAAATATGGCTCAGGCCTCGATATTGGGATGTTTGGGATATTTTGAAAACTGCAGGGGACTTTGTGCAAAATGTGACTCACTGCCGCTTTCTGTACTTGACATATGTTGGGTATAAAAAGTCGTAATTTCAAATTGCAAATATGTGCAGCGAGCCTGAACTTGGCTCCAAAATATGGCTCAGGCCTCGAAATTGGGATGTTTGGAATTTTTTGAAAACTGCAGGGAGGTTTGGGACAAATGTGACCAAACGCCGCTTTCAGTACTTCGCATATGTTGGGTATAAAAAATTCGTAATTTCAAACTGCGAATACGTGCAGAGAGCCAGAATTTGGCTCGAAAATATGGTTCAGGCCTCGAAATTGGGATGTTTGGATTATTTCGAAAACTGCATTGGAGTTTGTGCAAAATGTGACTCACTGCCGCTTTCAGTACTTGGCATATGTTGGGGATAAAAAGTCGTAATTTCAAACTGCGAATACGTGCAGAGAGCCAGAATTTGGCTCCAAAATATGGCTCAGGCCTCGAAATTGGGATATTTGGGATATTTTGAAAACTGCAGTGGACTTTGTACAAAATGTGACTCACTGCCACTGTCAGTACTTGGCATATGTTGGGTATAAAAAATTCGGAATTTAAAACAGCGAATACGTGCAGAGAGCCAGAATTTGGCTCCAAAATATGGCTTAGGCCTCGAAATTGGGATGTTTGGGATTTTTTGAAAATTGCAGGGGGGATTGGGACAAATGTGACCAAACGCCGCTTTCAGTACATGACATATGTTGGGTATAAAAAAGTCGCAATTTCATACTGCGAATACGTGGAGAGAGCCAGAATTTGGCTCCAAAATATGGCTCAGGCCTCGAAATTTGGATGTTTGGGATATTTTGAAAACTGCAGGGGACTTTGTGCAAAATGTGTCTCACTGCAGCTTTTAGTATTTGGCATATGTTGGGTATAAAAATTCGTATTTTCAAACTACGAAAACGTGCAAAGAGCCAGAATTTGGCTCCAAAATATGGCTCAGGCCTCAAAATTGGGATATTTAGGATATTTTGAAAACTGCAGGGGAGTTTGGGCAAAATGTGACTCAATGCCGCTTTCAGTACTTGGCATATGTTGGGTATAAAAAGTCGTAATTTCAAACAGCAAATACGTGCAGAGAGCCAGAATTTGGCTCCAAAATATGGCTCAGGCCTCGAAATTGGGGTGTTTGGGATATTTTGAAAATTGCAGGGGGGGATTGGGACAAATGTGACCAAATGCCGCTTTCAGTACTTGGCATATGTTGGGTATAAAAAGTCGTAATTTCAAACTACGAATACGTGCAGCTAGCCTGAATTTGGCTCCAAAATATGGCTCAGGCCTCGAAATTGGGATGTTTGGAATATTTTGAAAACTGCAGGGAGGTTTGGGAGAAATGTGACCAAACGCCGCTTTAAGTACTTCGCATATGTTGGGTATAAAAAAGTCGTAATTTCAAACTGCGAATCCGTGCAGAGAGCCAGAATTTGGCTCGAAAATATGGCTCAGGCCTCGAAAATGGGATGTTTGGATTATTTCGAAAACTGCATTGGAGTTTGTGCAAAATGTGACTCACTGCCGCTTTCAGTACTTGGCATATGTTGGGTATAAAAAGTCGTAATTTCAAACAGCAAATACGTGCAGAGGGCCAGAATTTGGCTCCAAAATATGGCTCAGGCCTCAAAATCGGGATATTTAGGATATTTTGAAAACTGCAGGGGAGTTTGTGCAAAATGTGACTCAATGCCGCTTACAGTACTTGGCATATGTTGGGTATAAAAAGTCGTAATTTCAAACAGCGAATACGTGCTGAGAGCCAGAATTTGGCTCGAAAATATGGCTCAGTCCTTGAAATTGGAATGTTTGGGATATTTCGAAAATTGCAGGGGGGATTGGGACAAATGTGACCAAACGCCGCTTTCAGTACTTGGCATATGTTGGGTATAAAAAAGTCGTAATTTCAAACTGCGAATACGTGCAGAGAGCCAGAATTTGGCTCCAAAATATGGCTCAGGCCTCGAAATTGGGATATTTGGGATATTTTGAAAACTGCAGGGGACTTTGTCCAAAATGTGAGTCACTGCCGCTGTCAGTACTTAGCATATGTTGGGTATAAAAAATTCGGAATTTAAAACTGCGAATACGTGCAGAGAGCCAGAATTTGGCTCCAAAATATGGCTTAGGCCTCGAAATTAGGATGTTTGGGATATTTTGAAAATTGCAGGGGGGATTGGGACAAATGTGACCAAACGCCGCTTTCAGTACTTGGCATATGTTGGGTATAAAAAATTCGCAATTTCAAACTGCGAATACGTGCAGAGAGCCAGAATTTGGCTCCAAAATATGGCTCAGGGCTCGAAATCGGGATATTTGGGATATTTTGAAAACTGCATTGGAGTTTGTGCAAAATGTGACTCACTGCCACTTGCAGTACTTGGCATATTTTGGGTATAAAAAGTCGTAATTTCAAACAGCGAATACGTGCAGAGAGCCAGAATTTAGCTCCAAAATATGGCTCAGGCCTCGAAATTGGGATGTTTGGGATATTTTGAAAACTGCAGGGAGGTTTGGGACACTTGTGAATAAACGCCGTTTTCAGTATTTGGCATATGTTGGGTATAAAAAATCGTAATTTCAAACTGCCAATACGTGCAGAGAGCCAGAATTTGGCTCCAAAATATGGCTCAGGGCTCGAAATCGGGATATTTGGGATATTTTGAAAACTGCATTGGAGTTTGTGCAAAATGTGACTCACTGCCACTTTCAGTACTTGGCATATTTTGGGTATAAAAAGTCGTAATTTCAAACAGCGAATACGTGCTGAGAGCCAGAATTTCGCTCCAAAATATGGCTCAGGCCTCGAAATTGGGATGTTTGGGATATTTTGAAAACTGCAGGGGAGTTTGTACAAAATGTGAAACTGCCGCTTTCAGCACTTGGCATATGTTGGGTATAAAAAGTCGTAATATCAAACTGCGAATACTACAGAGAGAAAGAATTTTGCTCCAAAATATGGCTCAGGTCTCATAATTGGGAAGTTTGGAATATTTTGAAAACTGCAGGGAGGTTTGGGACAAATGTGACCAAACGCCGTTTTCAGTACTTCGCATATGTTTGGTATAAAAAAGTCGTAATTTCAAACTGCAAATACGTGCAGAGAGCCAGAATTTGGCTGGAAAATATGGCTCAGGCCTCGATATTGGGATGTTTGGGATATTTTGAAAACTGCAGGGGACTTTGTGCAAAATGTGACTCACTGTCGCTTTCAGTACTTGACATATGTTGGGTATAAAAAGTCGTAATTTCAAATTGCGAATATGTGCAGCGAGCCTGAATTTGGCTACAAAATATGGCTCAGGCCACGAAATTGGGATGTTTGGAATATTTTGAAAACTGCAGGGAGGTTTGGGACAAATGTGACCAAACGCCGCTTTCAGTACTTCGCATATGTTGGATATAAAAAAATCGTAATTTCAAACTGCGAATACGTGCAGAGAGCCAGAATTTGGCTCGAAAATATGGTTCAGGCCTCGAAATTGGGATGTTTGGATTATTTCGAAAACTGCATTGGAGTTTGTGCAAAATGTGACTCACTGCCGCTTTCTGTACTTGGCATATGTTGGGGATAAAAAGTCGTAATTTCAAACTGCGAATACGTGCAGAGAGCCAGAATTTGGCTCCAAAATATGGCTTAGGCCTCGAAATTGTGATGTTTGGGATTTTTTGAAAATTGCAGGGGGGATTGGGACAAATGTGACCAAACGCCGCTTTCAGTACATGGCATATGTTGGGTATAAAAAAGTCGCAATTTCAAACTGCGAATACGTGGAGAGAGCCAGAATTTGGCTCCAAAATATGGCTCAGGCCTCGAAATTGGGATGTTTGGGATATTTTGAAAACTGCAGGGGACTTTGTGCAAAATGTGTCTCACTGCAGCTTTTAGCATTTGGCATATGTTGGGTATAAAAATTCGTATTTTCAAACTACGAAAACGTGCAAAGAGCCAGAATTTGGCTCGAAAATATGGCTCAGGCCTCGAAATAGGGATGTTTGGATTATTTTTTAAACTGAATTGGAGTTTGTGCAAAATGTGACTCACTGCCGCTTTCAGTACTTGGCATATGTTGGATATAAAAATTCGTAATTTCAAACAGCGAATACGTGCAGAGAGCCAGAATTTGCCTGGAAAATATGGCTCAGGCCTCGAAATTGGGATGTTTGAGATATTTTGAAAACTGCAGGGGACTTTGTTCAAAATGTGACTCACTGCATGTCGCTTTCAGTACTTGACATATGTTGGGTATAAAAAGTCGTAATTTCAAACTGCGAATACGTGCAGCGAGCCTGAATTTGGCTCCAAAATATGGTTCAGGCCTCGAAATTGGGATGTTAGGAATATTTTGAAAACTGCAGGGAGTTTTGGGACAAATGTGACCAAACGCCGTTTTCAGTACTTCGCATATGTTGGGTATAAAAAAGTCGTAATTTCAAACTGCGAATACGTGCAGAGAGCAAGGATTTGGCTCCAAAATATGGCTCAGGCCTCGAAATTGGGATGTTTGGGATATTTTGAAAATTGCAGGGGGGATTGGGACAAATGTGACCAAATGCCGCTTTCAGTACTTGGCATATGTTGGGTATAAAAATCGTAATTTCAAACTGCGAATACGTGCAGCTAGCCTGAATTTGGCTCTAAAATATGGCTCAGGCCTCGAAATTGGGATGTTTGGAATATTTTGAAAACTGCAGGGAGGTTTGGGAGAAATGTGACCAAACGCCGCTTTCAGTACTTCGCATATGTTGGGTATAAAAAAGTCGTAATTTCAAACTGCGAATCCGTGCAGAGAGCCAGAATTTGGCTCGAAAATATGGCTCAGGCCTCGAAAATGGGATGTTTGGATTATTTCGAAAACTGCATTGGAGTTTGTGCAAAATGTGACTCACTGCCGCTTTCAGTACTTGGCATATGTTGGGTATAAAAAGTCGTAATTTCAAACAGCAAATACGTGCAGAGGGCCAGAATTTGGCTCCAAAATATGGCTCAGGCCTCAAAATCAGGATATTTAGGATATTTTGAAAACTGCAGGGGAGTTTGTGCAAAATGTGACTCAATGCCGCTTTCAGTACTTGGCATATGTTGGGTATAAAAAGTCGTAATTTCAAACAGCGAATACGTGCAGAGAGCCAGAATTTGGCTCCAAAATATGGCTCAGTCCTTGAAATTGGAATGTTTGGGATATTTCGAAAATTGCAGGGGGGATTGGGACAAATGTGACCAAACGCCGCTTTCAGTACTTGGCATATGTTGGGTATAAAAAAGTCGTAATTTCAAACTGCGAATACGTGCAGAGAGCCAGAATTTGGCTCCAAAATATGGCTCAGGCCTCGAAATTGGGATATTTGGGATATTTTGAAAACTGCAGGGGACTTTGTCCAAAATGTGAGTCACTGCCGCTGTCAGTACTTGGCATATGTTGGGTATAAAAAACTCGTAATTTAAAACTGCGAATACGTGCAGAGAGCCAGAATTTGGCTCCAAAATATGGCTTAAGCCTCGAAATTAGGATGTTTGGGATATTTTGAAAATTGCAGGGGGGATTTGGACAAATGTGACCAAACGCCGCTTTCAGTACTTGGCATATGATGGGTATAAAAAATTCGCAATTTCAAACTGCGAATACGTGCAGAGAGCCAGAATTTGGCTCCAAAATATGGCTCAGGCCTCGAAATTGGAATGTTTGGGATATTTTGAAAACTGCATGGGAGTTTGGGACAAATATGACCAAACGCCGCTTTCAGCACTTGGCATATGTTGGGTATAAAAGTCGTAATTTCAAACAGCGAATACGTGCAGAGAGCCTGAATTTGGTTCCAAAATATGGCTCAGACCTCGAAATTGGGATGTTTGGGATATTTTTTAAAACTGCAGGGAGGTTTGGGAAATATGTGACCAAACCCCGCTTTCAGTACTTGGCATATGTTGGGTATAAAAATTCGTAATTTCAAACTGCGAATACGTGCAGAGAGCCAGAATGTGGCTCCAAAATATGGCTCAGGGCTCGAAATCGGGATATTTGGGATATTTTGAAAACTGCATTGGAGTTTGTGCAAAATGTGACTCACTGCCACTTTCAGTACTTGGCATATTTTGGGTATAAAAAGTCGTAATTTCAAACAGCGAATACGTGCAGAGAGCCAGAATTTGGCTCCAAAATATGGCTCAGGCCTCGAAATTGGGATGTTTGGGATATTTTGAAAACTGCAGGGAGGTTTGGGACACTTGTGAATAAACGCCGTTTTCAGTATTTGGCATATGTTGGGTATAAAAATTCGTAATTTCAAACTGCGAATACGTGCAGAGAGCCAGAATTTGGCTCCAAAATATGGCTCAGGGCTCGAAATCGGGATATTTGGGATATTTTGAAAACTGCATTGGAGTTTGTGCAAAATGTGACTCACTGCCACTTTCAGTACTTGGCATATTTTGGGTATAAAAAGACGTAATTTCAAACAGCGAATACGTGCTGAGAGCCAGAATTTCGCTCCAAAATATGGCTCAGGCCTCGAAATTGGGATGTTTGGGATATTTTGAAAACTGCAGGGGAGTTTGTGCAAAATGTGAAACACTGCCGCTTTCAGCACTTGGCATATGTTGGGTATAAAAAGTCGTAATATCAAACTGCGAATACTACAGAGAGCAAGAATTTGGCTCCAAAATATGGCTCAGATCTCATTATTGGGAAGTTTGGAATATTTTGAAAACTGCAGGGAGGTTTGGGACAAATGTGACCAAACGCCGTTTTCAGTACTTCGCATATGTTGGGTATAAAAAAGTCGTAATTTCAAACAGCGAATACGTGCAGAGAGCCAGAATTTGGCTGGAAAATATCGCTCAGGCCTCGAAATTGGGATGTTTGGGATATTTTTAAAACTGCAGGAGACTTTGTGCAAAATGTGACTCACTGCCGCTTTCAGTACTTGGCATATGTTGGGTATAAAAAGTCGTAATTTCAAACTGCGAATACGTGCAGCGAGCCTGAATTTGGCTCCAAAATATGGTTCAGGCCTTGAAATTGGGATGTTTGGAATATTTTGAAAACTGCAGGGAGGTTTGGGAGAAATGTGACCAAACGCCGCTTTCAGTACTTCGCATATGTTGGGTATAAAAAAGTCGTAATTTCAAACTGCGAATCCGTGCAGAGAGCCAGAATTTGGCTCGAAAATATGGCTCAGGCCTCGAAAATGGGATGTTTGGATTATTTCGAAAACTGCATTGGAGTTTGTGCAAAATGTGACTCACTGCCGCTTTCAGTACTTGGCATATGTTGGGTACAAAAAGTCGTAATTTCAAACAGCAAATACGTGCAGAGGGCCAGAATTTGGCTCCAAAATATGGCTCAGGCCTCAAAATTGGGATATTTAGGATATTTTGAAAACTGCAGGGGAGTTTGTGCAAAATGTGACTCAATGCCGCTTTCAGTACTTGGCATATGTTGGGTATAAAAAGTCGTAATTTCAAACAGCGAATAAGTGCAGAGAGCCAGAATTTGGCTCCAAAATATGGCTCAGGCCTCGAAATTGGAATGTTTGGGATATTTCGAAAATTGCAGGGGGGATTGGGACAAATGTGACCAAACGCCGCTTTCAGTACTTGGCATATGTTGGGTATAAAAAAGTCGTAATTTCAAACTGCGAATACGTGCAGAGAATCAGAATTTGGCTCCAAAATATGGCTCAGGCCTCGAAATTGGGATATTTGGGATATTTTTAAAACTGCAGGGGACATTGTCCAAAATGTGATTCACTGCCGCTTTCAGTACTTGGCATATGTTGGGTATAAAAAAGCCGCAATTTCAATCTGCGAATACGTGCAGAGAGCCAGAATTTGGCTCCAAAATATGGCTCAGACCTCGAAATTGGGATGTTTGGGATATTTTGAAAACTGCAGGGAGGTTTGGGAAATATGTGACCAAACCCCGCTTTCAGTACTTGGCATATGTTGGGTATAAAAATTCGTAATTTCAAACTGCGAATACGTGAAGAGAGCCAGAATTTGCTCCAAAATATGGCTCAGGGCTCGAAATCGGGATATTTTTGATATTTTGAAAATTGCATTGGAGTTTGTGCAAAATGTGACTCACTGCCACTTTCAGTACATGGCATATTTTGGGTATAAAAAGTCGTAATTTTAAACAGCGAATACGTGCAGAGAGCCAGAATTTGGCTCCAAAATATGGCTCAGGCCACGAAATTGGGATGTTTTTGATATTTTGAAAACTGCAGGGAGGTTTGGGACAAATATGACCAAACGCCGCTTTCAGTACTTGGCATATGTTGGGTATAAAAGTCGTAATTTCAAACAGCTAATACGTGCAGAGAGCCTGAATTTGGTTCCAAAATATGGCTCAGACCTCGAAATTGGGATGTTTGGGATATTTTGAAAACTGCAGGGAGGTTTGGGAAATATGTGACCAAACCCCGCTTTCAGTACTTGGCATATGTTGGGTATAAAAATTCGTAATTTCAAACTGCGAATACGTGCAGAGAGCCAGAATTTGGCTCCAAAATATGGCTCAGGGCTCGAAATCGGGATATTTGGGATATTTTGAAAACTGCATTGGAGTTTGTGCAAAATGTGACTCACTGCCACTTTCAGTACTTGGCATATTTTGGGTATAAAAAGTCGTAATTTCAAACAGCGAATACGTGCAGAGAGCCAGAATTTTGCTCCAAAATATGGCTCAGGCCTCGAAATTGGGATGTTTGGGATATTTTGAAAACTGCAGGGAGGTTTGGGACACTTGTGAATAAACGCCGTTTTCAGTATTTGGCATATGTTGGGTATAAAAATTCGTAATTTCAAACTGCGAATACGTGCAGAGAGCCAGAATTTGGCTCCAAAATATGGCTCAGGGCTCGAAATCGGGATATTTGGGATATTTTGAAAACTGCATTGGAGTTTGTGCAAAATGTGACTCACTGCCACTTTCATTACTTGGCATATTTTGGGTATAAAAATCGTAATTTCAAACAGCGAATACGTGCTGAGAGCCAGAATTTCGCTCCAAAATATGGCTCAGGCCTCGAAATTGGGATGTTTGGGATATTTTGAAAACTGCAGGGGAGTTTGTGCAAAATGTGAGACACTGCCGCTTTCAGCACTTGGCATATGTTGGGTATAAAAAGTCGTAATATCAAACTGCGAATACTACAGAGAGCAAGAATTTGGCTCCAAAATATGGCTCAGGTCTCATAATTGGGAAGTTTGGAATATTTTGAAAACTGCAGGGAGGTTTGGGACAAATGTGACCAAACGCCGTTTTCAGTACTTCGCATATGTTGGGTATAAAAAATTCGTAATTTCAAACTGCGAATACGTGCAGGGAGCCAGAATTTGCCTCCAAAATATGGCTCAGGCCTCGAAATTGGGATATTTGGGATATTTTGAAAACTGCAGGGGACTTTGTGCAAAATGTGACTCACTGCCGCTGTCAGTACTTGGCATATGTTGGGTATAAAAAGTCGTAATTTCAAACTGCGAATACGTGCAGCGAGCCTGAATTTGGCTCCAAAATATGGTTCAGGCCTCGAAATTGGGATGTTTGGAATATTTTGAAAACTGCAAGGAGGTTTGGGACAAATGTGACCAAACGCCGTTTTCAGTACTTCGCATATGTTGGGTATAAAAAAGTCGTAATTTCAAACAGCGAATACGTGCAGAGAGCCAGAATTTGGCTGGAAAATATCGCTCAGGCCTCGAAATTGGGATGTTTGGGATATTTTTAAAACTGCAGGAGACTTTGTTCAAAATGTGACTCACTGCCGCTTTCAGTACTTGGCATATGTTGGGTATAAAAAGTCGTAATTTCAAACTGCGAATACGTGCAGCGAGCCTGAATTTGGCTCCAAAATATGGTTCAGGCCTCGAAATTGGGATGTTTGGAATATTTTGAAAACTGCAGGGAGGTTTGGGAGAAATGTGACCAAACGCCCTTTCAGTACTTCGCATATGTTGGGTATAAAAAAGTCGTAATTTCAAACTGCGAATCCGTGCAGAGAGCCAGAATTTGGCTCGAAAATATGGCTCAGGCCTCGAAAATGGGATGTTTGGATTATTTCGAAAAATGCATTGGAGTTTGTGCAAAATGTGACTCACTGCCGCTTTCAGTACATAGCATATGTTGGGTACAAAAAGTCGTAATTTCAAACAGCAAATACGTGCAGAGGGCCAGAATTTGGCTCCAAAATATGGCTCAGGCCTCAAAATTGGGATATTTAGGATATTTTGAAAACTGCAGGGGAGTTTGTGCAAAATGTGACTCAATGCCGCTTTCAGTACTTGGCATATGATGGGTATAAAAAGTCGTAATTTCAAACAGCGAATAAGTGCAGAGAGCCAGAATTTGGCTCCAAAATATGGCTCAGGCCTCGAAATTGGAATGTTTGGGATATTTCGAAAATTGCAGGGGGGATTGGGACAAATGTGACCAAATGCCGCTTTCAGTACTTGGCATATGTTGGGTATAAAAATCGTAATTTCAAACTGCGAATACGTGCAGCTAGCCTGAATTTGGCTCTAAAATATGGCTCAGGCCTCGAAATTGGGATGTTTGGAATATTTTGAAAACTGCAGGGAGGTTTGGGAGAAATGTGACCAAACGCCGCTTTCAGTACTTCGCATATGTTGGGTATAAAAAAGTCGTAATTTCAAACTGCGAATCCGTGCAGAGAGCCAGAATTTGGCTCGAAAAAATGGCTCAGGCCTCGAAAATGGGATGTTTGGATTATTTCGAAAACTGCATTGGAGTTTGTGCAAAATGTGACTCACTGCCGCTTTCAGTACTTGGCATATGTTGGGTATAAAAAGTCGTAATTTCAAACAGCAAATACGTGCAGAGGGCCAGAATTTGGCTCCAAAATATGGCTCAGGCCTCAAAATCGGGATATTTAGGATATTTTGAAAACTGCAGGGGAATTTGTGCAAAATGTGACTCAATGCCGCTTTCAGTACTTGGCATATGTTGGGTATAAAAAGTCGTAATTTCAAACAGCGAATACGTGCAGAGAGCCAGAATTTGGCTCCAAAATATGGCTCAGTCCTTGAAATTGGAATGTTTGGGATATTTCGAAAATTGCAGGGGGGATTGGGACAAATGTGACCAAACGCCGCTTTCAGTACTTGGCATATGTTGGGTATAAAAAAGTCGTAATTTCAAACTGCGAATACGTGCAGAGCCAGAATTTGGCTCCAAAATATGGCTCAGGCCTCGAAATTGGGATATTTGGGATATTTTGAAAACTGCAGGGGACTTTGTCCAAAATGTGAGTCACTGCCGCTGTCAGTACTTGGCATATGTTGGGTATAAAAAACTCGGAATTTAAAACTGCGAATACGTGCAGAGAGCCAGAATTTGGCTCCAAAATATGGCTTAAGCCTCGAAATTAGGATGTTTGGGATATTTTGAAAATTGCAGGGGGGATTGGGACAAATGTGACCAAACGCCGCTTTCAGTACTTGGCATATGTTGGGTATAAAAAATTCGCAATTTCAAACTGCGAATACGTGCAGAGAGCCAGAATTTGGCTCCAAAATATGGCTCAGGCCTCGAAATTGGAATATTTGGGATATTTTGAAAACTGCATGGGAGTTTGGGACAAATATGACCAAACGCCGCTTTCAGCACTTGGCATATGTTGGGTATAAAAGTCGTAATTTCAAACAGCGAATACGTGCAGAGAGCCTGAATTTGGTTCCAAAATATGGCTCAGACCTCGAAATTGGGATGTTTGGGATATTTTGAAAACTGCAGGGAGGTTTGGGAAATATGTGACCAAACCCCGCTTTCAGTACTTGGCATATGTTGAGTATAAAAATTCGTAATTTCAAACTGCGAATACGTGCAGAGAGCCAGAATGTGGCTCCAAAATATGGCTCAGGGCTCGAAATCGGGATATTTGGGATATTTTGAAAACTGCATTGGAGTTTGTGCAAAATGTGACTCACTGCCACTTTCAGTACTTGGCATATTTTGGGTATAAAAAGTCGTAATTTCAAACAGCGAATACGTGCAGAGAGCCAGAATTTGGCTCCAAAATATGGCTCAGGCCTCGAAATTGGGATGTTTGGGATATTTTGAAAACTGCAGGGAGGTTTGGGACACTTGTGAATAAACGCCGTTTTCAGTATTTGGCATATGTTGGGTATAAAAATTCGTAATTTCAAACTGCGAATACGTGCAGAGAGCCAGAATTTGGCTCCAAAATATGGCTCAGGGCTCGAAATCGGGATATTTGGGATATTTTGAAAACTGCATTGGAGTTTGTGCAAAATGTGACTCACTGCCACTTTCAGTACTTGGCATATTTTGGGTATAAAAAGACGTAATTTCAAACAGCGAATACGTGCTGAGAGCCAGAATTTCGCTCCAAAATATGGCTCAGGCCTCGAAATTGGGATGTTTGGGATATTTTGAAAACTGCAGGGGAGTTTGTGCAAAATGTGAAACACTGCCGCTTTCAGCACTTGGCATATGTTGGGTATAAAAAGTCGTAATATCAAACTGCGAATACTACAGAGAGCAAGAATTTGGCTCCAAAATATGGCTCAGATCTCATAATTGGGAAGTTTGGAATATTTTGAAAACTGCAGGGAGGTTTGGGACAAATGTGACCAAACGCCGTTTTCAGTACTTCGCATATGTTGGGTATAAAAAAGTCGTAATTTCAAACAGCGAATACGTGCAGAGAGCCAGAATTTGGCTGGAAAATATCGCTCAGGCCTCGAAATTGGGATGTTTGGGATATTTTTAAAACTGCAGGAGACTTTGTGCAAAATGTGACTCACTGCCGCTTTCAGTACTTGGCATATGTTGGGTATAAAAAGTCGTAATTTCAAACTGCGAATACGTGCAGCGAGCCTGAATTTGGCTCCAAAATATGGTTCAGGCCTTGAAATTGGGATGTTTGGAATATTTTGAAAACTGCAGGGAGGTTTGGGAGAAATGTGACCAAACGCCGCTTTCAGTACTTCGCATATGTTGGGTATAAAAAAGTCGTAATTTCAAACTGCGAATCCGTGCAGAGAGCCAGAATTTGGCTCGAAAATATGGCTCAGGCCTCGAAAATGGGATGTTTGGATTATTTCGAAAACTGCATTGGAGTTTGTGCAAAATGTGACTCACTGCCGCTTTCAGTACTTGGCATATGTTGGGTACAAAAAGTCGTAATTTCAAACAGCAAATACGTGCAGAGGGCCAGAATTTGGCTCCAAAATATGGCTCAGGCCTCAAAATTGGGATATTTAGGATATTTTGAAAACTGCAGGGGAGTTTGTGCAAAATGTGACTCAATGCCGCTTTCAGTACTTGGCATATGTTGGGTATAAAAAGTCGTAATTTCAAACAGCGAATAAGTGCAGAGAGCCAGAATTTGGCTCCAAAATATAGCTCAGGCCTCGAAATTGGAATGTTTGGGATATTTCGAAAATTGCAGGGGGGATTGGGACAAATGTGACCAAACGCCGCTTTCAGTACTTGGCATATGTTGGGTATAAAAAAGTCGTAATTTCAAACTGCGAATACGTGCAGAGAATCAGAATTTGGCTCCAAAATATGGCTCAGGCCTCGAAATTGGGATATTTTTAAAACTGCAGGGGACATTGTCCAAAATGTGATTCACTGCCGCTTTCAGTACTTGGCATATGTTGGGTATAAAAAAGCCGCAATTTCAATCTGCGAATACGTGCAGAGAGCCAGAATTTGGCTCCAAAATATGGCTCCGGCCTCGAAATTGGGATGTTTGGGATATTTTGAAAACTGCAGGGGAGTTTGGGACCAATATGACCAAACGCCGCTTTCAGTACTTGGCATATGTTGGGTATAAAAGTCGTAATTTCAAACAGCGAATACGTGCAGAGAGCCTGAATTTGGTTCCAAAATATGGCTCAGACCTCGAAATTGGGATGTTTGGGATATTTTGAAAACTGCAGGGAGGTTTGGGAAATATGTGACCAAACCCCGCTTTCAGTACTTGGCATATGTTGGGTATAAAAATTCGTAATTTCAAACTGCGAATACGTGAAGAGAGCCAGAATTTGGCTCCAAAATATGGCTCAGGGCTCGAAATCGGGATATTTTTGATATTTTGAAAACTGCATTGGAGTTTGTGCAAAATGTGACTCACTGCCACTTTCAGTACTTGGCATATTTTGGGTATAAAAAGTCGTAATTTTAAACAGCGAATACGTGCAGAGAGCCAGAATTTGGCTCCAAAATATGGCTCAGGCCTCGAAATTGGGATGTTTTTGATATTTTGAAAACTGCAGGGAGGTTTGGGACAAATATGACCAAACGCCGCTTTCAGTACTTGGCATATGTTGGGTATAAAAGTCGTAATTTCAAACAGCTAATACGTGCAGAGAGCCTGAATTTGGTTCCAAAATATGGCTCAGACATCGAAATTGGGATGTTTGGGATATTTTGAAAACTGCAGGGAGGTTTGGGAAATATGTGACCAAACCCCGCTTTCAGTACTTGGCATATGTTGGGTATAAAAATTCGTAATTTCAAACTGCGAATACGTGCAGAGAGCCAGAATTTGGCTCCAAAATATGGCTCAGGGCTCGAAATCGGGATATTTGGGATATTTTGAAAACTGCATTGGAGTTTGTGCAAAATGTGACTCACTGCCACTTTCAGTACTTGGCATATTTTGGGTATAAAAAGTCGTAATTTCAAACAGCGAATACGTGCAGAGAGCCAGAATTTTGCTCCAAAATATGGCTCAGGCCTCGAAATTGGGATGTTTGGGATATTTTGAAAACTGCAGGGAGGTTTGGGACACTTGTGAATAAACGCCGTTTTCAGTATTTGGCATATGTTGGGTATAAAAATTCGTAATTTCAAACTGCGAATACGTGCAGAGAGCCAGAATTTGGCTCCAAAATATGGCTCAGGGCTCGAAATCGGGATATTTGGGATATTTTGAAAACTGCATTGGAGTTTGTGCAAAATGTGACTCACTGCCACTTTCATTACTTGGCATATTTTGGGTATAAAAATCGTAATTTCAAAAAGCGAATACGTGCTGAGAGCCAGAATTTCGCTCCAAAATATGGCTCAGGCCTCGAAATTGGGATGTTTGGGATATTTTGAAAACTGCAGGGGAGTTTGTGCAAAATGTGAGACACTGCCGCTTTCAGCACTTGGCATATGTTGGGTATAAAAAGTCGTAATATCAAACTGCGAATACTACAGAGAGCAAGAATTTGGCTCCAAAATATGGCTCAGGTCTCATAATTGGGAAGTTTGGAATATTTTGAAAACTGCAGGGAGGTTTGGGACAAATGTGACCAAACGCCGTTTTCAGTACTTCGCATATGTTGGGTATAAAAAATTCGTAATTTCAAACTGCGAATACGTGCAGAGAGCCAGAATTTGCCTCCAAAATATGGCTCAGGCCTCGAAATTGGGATGTTTGGGATATTTTGAAAATTGCAGAGGAGATTGGGACAAATGTGACCAAATGCCGCTTTCAGTACTTGGCATATGTTGGGTATAAAAAGTCGTAATTTCAAACAGCAAATACGTGCAGAGAGCCAGAATTTGGCTGGAAAATATCGCTCAGGCCTCGAAATTGGGATGTTTGGGATATTTTTAAAACTGCAGGAGACTTTGTGCAAAATGTGACTCACTGCCGCTTTCAGTACTTGGCATATGTTGGGTATAAAAAGTCGTAATTTCAAACTGCGAATACGTGCAGCGAGCCTGAATTTGGCTCCAAAATATGGTTCAGGCCTCGAAATTGGGATGTTTGGAATATTTTGAAAACTGCAGGGAGGTTTGGGAGAAATGTGACCAAACGCCCTTTCAGTACTTCGCATATGTTGGGTATAAAAAAGTCGTAATTTCAAACTGCGAATCCGTGCAGAGAGCCAGAATTTGGCTCGAAAATATGGCTCAGGCCTCGAAAATGGGATGTTTGGATTATTTCGAAAACTGCATTGGAGTTTGTGCAAAATGTGACTCACTGCCGCTTTCAGTACATAGCATATGTTGGGTACAAAAAGTCGTAATTTCAAACAGCAAATACGTGCAGAGGGCCAGAATTTGGCTCCAAAATATGGCTCAGGCCTCAAAATTGGGATATTTAGGATATTTTGAAAACTGCAGGGGAGTTTGTGCAAAATGTGACTCAATGCCGCTTTCAGTACTTGGCATATGATGGGTATAAAAAGTCGTAATTTCAAACAGCGAATAAGTGCAGAGAGCCAGAATTTGGCTCCAAAATATGGCTCAGGCCACGAAATTGGAATGTTTGGGATATTTCGAAAATTGCAGGGGGGATTGGGACAAATGTGACCAAACACCGCTTTCAGTACTTGGCATATGTTGGGTATAAAAAAGTCGTAATTTCAAACTGCGAATACGTGCAGAGAATCAGAATTTGGCTCCAAAATATATCTCAGGCCTCGAAATTGGGATATTTGGGATATTTTGAAAACTGCAGGGGACATTGTCCAAAATGTGATTCACTGCCGCTGTCAGTACTTGGCATATGTTGGGTATAAAAAATTCGGAATTTGAAACTGCGAATACGTGCAGAGAGCCAGAATTTGGCTCCAAAATATGGCTTAGGCCTCGAAATTGGGATGTTTGGCATATTTTGAAAATTGCAGGGGGGGATTGGGACATATGTGACCAAACGCCGCTTTCAGTACTTGGCATATGTTGGGTATAAAAAAGCCGCAATTTCAATCTGCGAATACGTGCAGAGAGCCAGAATTTGGCTCCAAAATATGGCTCAGGCCTCGAAATTGGGATGTTTGGGATATTTTGAAAACTGCAGGGGAGTTTGGGACAAATATGACCAAACGCCGCTTTCAGTACTTGGCATATGTTGGGTATAAAAATTCGTAATTTCAAACTGCGAATACGTGAAGAGAGCCAGAATTTGGCTCCAAAATATGGCTCAGGGCTCGAAATCGGGATATTTTTGATATTTTGAAAACTGCATTGGAGTTTGTGCAAAATGTGACTCACTGCCACTTTCAGTACTTGGCATATTTTGGGTATAAAAAGTCGTAATTTCAAACAGCGAATACGTGCAGAGAGCCAGAATTTGGCTCCAAAATATGGCTCAGGCCTCGAAATTGGGATGTTTTTGATATTTTGAAAACTGCAGGGAGGTTTGGGACACTTGTGAATAAACGCCGTTTTCAGTATTTGGCATATGTTGGGTATAAAAAATCGTAATTTCAAACATCGAATAAGTGCTGAGAGCCAGAATTTCGTTCCAAAATATGGCTCAGGCCTCGAAATTGGGATGTTTGGGATATTTTGAAAACTGCAGGGGAGTTTGTGCAAAATGTGAAACACTGCCGCTTTCAGCACTTGGCATATGTTGGGTATAAAAAGTCGTAATATCAAACTGCGAATACTACAGAGAGCAAGAATTTGGCTCCAAAATATGGCTCAGGTCTCATAATTGGGATGTTTGGAATATTTTGAAAACTGCAGGGAGGTTTGGGACAAATGTGACCAAATGCCGCTTTCAGTACTTTGCATATGTTGGGTATAAAAAATTCGTAATTTCAAACTGCGAATACGTGCAGAGAGCCAGAATTTGGCATGAAAATATGGCTCAGGCCTCGAAATTGGGATATTTGGATTATTTTGAAAACTGCATTGGAGTTTGTGCAAAATGTGACACACTGCCGCTTTCAGTACTTGGCATATGTTGGGTATAAAAAGTCGTAATTTCAAACAGCGAATACGTGCAGAGAGCCAGTATTTTGCTCCAAAATATTGCTTAGGCCTCGAAATTGGGATGTTTGGGATATTTTGAAAATTGCAGGGGGGATTGGGACAAATGTGACCAAACGCCGCTTTCAGTACATGGCATATGTTGGGTATAAAAAAGTCGCAATTTCAAACTGCGAATACGTGGAGAGAGCCAGAATTTGGCTCCAAAATATGGCTCAGGCCTCGAAATTGGGATGTTTGGGATATTTTGAAAACTGCAGGGGAGTTTGGGACAAATATGACCAAACGCCGCTTTCAGTACTTGGCATATGTTGGGTATAAAAGTCGTAATTTCAAACAGCGAATACGTGCAGAGAGCCTGAATTTGGTTCCAAAATATAGCTCAGACATCGAAATTGGGATGTTTGGGATATTTTGAAAACTGCAGGGAGGTTTGGGAAATATGTGACCAAACCCCGCTTTCAGTACTTGGCATATGTTGGGTATAAAAATTCGTAATTTCAAACTGCGAATACGTGCAGAGTGCCAGAATTTGGCTCCAAAATATGGCTCAGGGCTCGAAATCGGGATATTTGGGATATTTTGAAAACTGCATTGGAGTTTGTGCAAAATGTGACTCCCTGCTACTTTCAGTATTTGGCATATTTTGGGTATAAAAAGTCGTAATTTCAAACAGCGAATACGTGCAGAGAGCCAGAATTTGGCTCCAAAATATGGCTCAGGCCTCGAAATTGGGATGTTTGGGATATTTTGAAAATTGCAGGGAGGATTGGGACAAATGTGACCAAACGCCGCTTTCAGTACTGGCATATGTTGGGTATAAAAAAGTCGTTATTTCAAACTGCGGATACGTGCAGAGAGCCAAAATTTAGCTTCAAAATATGGCTCAGGCCTCGAAATTGGGATGTTTGGGATATTTTGAAAACTGCAGGGGAGTTTGTGCAAAATGTGAAACACTGTCGCTTTCAGTACTTGGCATATGTTGGGTATAAAAAGTCGTAATATCAAACTGCGAATACGTACAGAGAGCAAGAATTTGGCTCCAAAATATGGCTCTGGCCTCGAAATTGGGATGTTTGGGATATTTTGAAAACTGCATGGAGGTTTGGGACACATGTGAATAAACGCCGTTTTCAGTATTTGGCATATGTTGGGTATAAAAAATCGTAATTTCAAACTGCGAATACGTGCTGAGAGACAGAATTTCGCTCCAAAATATGGCTCAGGCCTCGAAATTGGGATGTTTGGGATATTTTGAAAACTGCAGGGGAGTTTGTGCCAAATGTGAAACACTGCCGCTTTCAGCACTTGGCATATGTTGGGTATAAGAAGTCGTAATATCAAACTGCGAATACATACAGAGAGCAAGAATTTGGCTCCAAAATATGGCTCAGGTCTCATAATTGGGATGTTTGGAATATTTTGAAAACTGCAGGGAGGTTTGGGACAAATGTGAACAAACGCCGTTTTCAGTACTTCGCATATGTTGGGTATAAAAAATTCGTAATTTCATACTGCGAATACGTGCAGAGAGCCAGAATTTGCCTCCAAAATATGGCTCAGGCCTCGAAATTGGGATGTTTGGGATATTTTGAAAACTGCAGGGGGGTTTGGGACAAATGTGACCAAACGCCGCTTTCAGTACTTGGCATATGTTGGGTATGAAAAGTCGTAATTTCAAACTGCGAATACGTCCAGCGAGCCTGAATTTGGCTCCAAGATATGGCACAAGCCTCGAAATTGGGATGTTTGGAATATTTTGAAAACTGCAGGGAGGTTTGGGACAAATGTGACCAAACGCCGCTTTCAGTACTTCGCATAAGTTGGGTATAAAAAATTCGTAATTTCAAACTGCGAATACGTTCAGAAAGCCAGAATTTGGCTCGAAAATATGGCTCAGGCCTTGAAATTGGGATGTTTGGATTATTTTGAAAACTGCATTGGAGTTTGTGCAAAATGTGACTCACTGCCGCTTTCAGTACTTGGCATATGTTGGGTATAAAAAGTCGTATTTTCAAACTACGAATACGTGCAAAGAGCTAGAATTTGGCTCGAAAATATGGCTCAGGCCTCGAAATTGGGATGTTTGGATTATTTTGAAAACTGCATTGGAGTTTGTGCAAAATGTGACTCACTGCCGCTTTCAGTACTTGGCATATGTTGGGTATAAAAATTCGTAATTTCAAACTACTAATACATGCAGAGAGCCAGAATTTGGCTCAAAAATATGGCTCAGGGCTCGAAATCGGGATATTTGGGATATTTTGAAAATTGCAGGGAGGATTGGGACAAATGTGACCAAACGCCGCTTTCAGTACTGGCATATGTTGGGTATAAAAAAGTCGTTATTTCAAACTGCGGATACGTGCAGAGAGCCAAAATTTGGCTTCAAAATATGGCTCAGGCCTCGAAATTGGGATGTTTGGGATATTTTGAAAACTGCAGGGGAGTTTGTGCAAAATGTGACTCACTGCCGCTTTCAGTACTTGTCATATGTTGGGTATGAAAAGTCGTAATTTCAAACTGCGAATACGTGCAGAGAGACAGAATTTGGCTCCAAAATATGGCAAGGCCTCGAAATTGGGATATTTGGGGATATTTTGAAAACTGCAGGGGACTTTGTGCAAAATGTGACTCACTGCCGCTTTCAGTACTTGGCATATGTTGGGTATAAAAAGTCGTATTTTGAAACTACGAATACGTGCAAAGAGCCAGAATTTGCCTCGAAAATATGGCTCAGGCCTCGAAATTTGGATGTTTGGATTATTTTGAAAACTGCATTGGAGTTTGTGCAAAATGTGACTCACTGCCGCTTTCAGTACTTGGCATATGTTGGGTATAAAAATTCGTAATTTCAAACTACTAATACATGCAGAGAGCCAGAATTTGGCTCAAAAATATGGCTCAGGGCTCGAAATCGGGATATTTGGGATATTTTGAAAACTGCATTGGAGTTTGTGCAAAATGTGACTCCCTGCCACTTTCAGTACTTGGCATATTTTGGGTATAAAAAGTCGTAATTTCAAACAGCGAATACGTGCAGAGAGCCAGAATTTGGCTCCAAAATATGGCTCTGGCCTCGAAATTGGGATGTTTGGGATATTTTGAAAACTGCATGGAGGTTTGGGACACATGTGAATAAACGCCGTTTTCAGTATTTGGCATATGTTGGGTATAAAAAATCGTAATTTCAAACTGCGAATACGTGCTGAGAGCCAGAATTTCGCTCCAAAATATGGCTCAGGCCTCGAAATTGGGATGTTTGGGATATTTTGAAAACTGCAGGGGAGTTTGTGCCAAATGTGAAACACTGCCGCTTTCAGCACTTAGCATATGTTGGGTATAAGAAGTCGTAATATCAAACTGCGAATACATACAGAGAGCAAGAATTTGGCTCCAAAATATGGCTCAGGTCTCATAATTGGGATGTTTGGAATATTTTGAAAACTGCAGCGAGGTTTGGGACAAATGTGAACAAACGCCGTTTTCAGTACTTCGCATATGTTGGGTATAAAAAATTCGTAATTTCAAACTGCGAATACGTGCAGAGAGCCAGAATTTGCCTCCAAATAATGGCTCAGGCCTCGAAATTGGGATGTTTGGGATATTTTGAAAACTGCAGGGGGGTTTGGGACAAATGTGACCAAACGCCGCTTTCAGTACTTGGCATATGTTGGGTATGAAAAGTCGTAATTTCAAACTGCGAATACGTCCAGCGAGCCTGAATTTGGCTCCAAGATATGGCACAAGCCTCGAAATTGGGATGTTTGGAATATTTTGAAAACTGCAGGGAGGTTTGGGACAAATGTGACCAAACGCCGCTTTCAGTACTTCGCATAAGTTGGGTATAAAAAATTCGTAATTTCAAACTGCGAGTACGTGCAGAAAGCCAGAATTTGGCTCGAAAATATGGCTCAGGCCTTGAAATTGGGATGTTTGGATTATTTTGAAAACTGCATTGGACTTTGTGCAAAATGTGACTCACTGCCGCTTTCAGTACTTGGCATATGTTGGGTATAAAAAGTCGTATTTTCAAACTACGAATATGTGCAAAGAGCTAGAATTTGGCTCGAAAATATGGCTCAGGCCTCGAAATTGGGATGTTTGGATTATTTTGAAAACTGCATTGGAGTTTGTGCAAAATGTGACTCACTGCCGCTTTCAGTACTTGTCATATGTTGAGTATGAAAAGTCGTAATTTCAAACTGCGAATACGTGCAGAGAGACAGAATTTGGCTCCAAAATATGGCAAGGCCTCGAAATTGGGATATTTGGGGATATTTTGAAAACTGCAGGGGACTTTGTGCAAAATGTGACTCACTGCCGCTTTCAGTACTTGGCATATGTTGGGTATAAAAAGTCGTATTTTCAAACTACGAATACGTGCAAAGAGCCAGAATTTGCCTCGAAAATATGGCTCAGGCCTCGAAATTTGGATGTTTGGATTATTTTGAAAACTGCATTGGAGTTTGTGCAAAATGTGACTCACTGCCGCTTTCAGTACTTGGCATATGTTGGGTATAAAAATTCGTAATTTCAAACTACTAATACATGCAGAGAGCCAGAATTTGGCTCCAAAATATGGCTCAGGGCTCGAAATCGGGATATTTGGGATATTTTGAAAACTGCATTGGAGTTTGTGCAAAATGTGACTCACTGCCACTTTCAGTACTTGGCATATTTTGGGTATAAAAATTCGTAATTTCAAACAGCGAATACGTGCAGAGAGCCAGAATTTGGCTCCAAAATATGGCTCAGGCCTCGAAATTGGGATGTTTGGGATATTTTGAAAATTGCAGGGAGGATTGGGACAAATGTGACCAAACGCCGCTTTCAGTACTGGCATATGTTGGTCATAAAAAAGTCGTAATTTCAAACTGTGAATACGTGCAGAGAGCAAGAATTTGGCTCGAAAATATGGCTCAGGCCTCGAAATTGGGATGTTTGGATTATTTCGAAAACTGCATTGGAGTTTGTGCAAAATGTGACTCACTGCCGCTTTCAGTTCTTGGCATATGTTGGGTATAAAAAGTCGTAATTTCAAACAGCAAATACGTGCAGAGAACCAGAATTTGGCTCCAAAATATGGCTCAGGCCTCAAAATTGGGATATTTAGGATATTTTTAAAACTGCAGTGGAGTTTGTGCAAAATGTGACTCAATGCCGTTTTCAGTTCTTGGCATATGTTGGGTATAAAAAGTCGTAATTTCAAACAGCAAATACGTGCAGAGAGCCAGAATTTCGCTCCAAAATATGGCTCAGGCCTCGAAATTGGGATGTTTGGGATATTTTGAAAACTGCAGGGGAGTTTGAGCAAAATGTGAAACACTGCCGCTTTTAGCACTTGGCATATGTTGGGTATAAAAAGTCGTAATATCAAACTGCGAATACGTACAGAGAGCAAGAATTTGGCTCCAAAATATGGCTCAGGTCTCATAATTGGGATGTTTGGAATATTTTGAAAACTGCAGGGAGGTTTGGGACAAATGTGACCAAATGCCGCTTTCAGTACTTGGCATATGTTGGGTATGAAAAGTCGCAATTTCAAACTGCTAATACGTGCAGCGAGCCTGAATTTGGCTCCAAAATATGGCTCAGGCCTCGAAATTGGGATGTTTGGGATATTTTGAAAATTGCAGGGAGGATTGGGACAAATGTGACCAAACGCCGCTTTCAGTACTGGCATATGTTGGTCATAAAAAAGTCGTAATTTCAAACTGTGAATACGTGCAGAGAGCAAGAATTTGGCTCGAAAATATGGCTCAGGCCTCGAAATTGGGATGTTTGGATTATTTCGAAAACTGCATTGGAGTTTGTGCAAAATGTGACTCACTGCCGCTTTCAGTTCTTGGCATATGTTGGGTATAAAAAGTCGTAATTTCAAACAGCAAATACGTGCAGAGAGCCAGAATTTGGCTCCAAAATATGGCTCAGGCCTCAAAATTGGGATATTTAGGATATTTTTAAAACTGCAGTGGAGTTTGTGCAAAATGTGACTCAATGCCGTTTTCAGTTCTTGGCATATGTTGGGTATAAAAAGTCGTAATTTCAAACAGCAAATACGTGCAGAGAGCCAGAATTTCGCTCCAAAATATGGCTCAGGCCTCGAAATTGGGATGTTTGGGATATTTTGAAAACTGCAGGGGAGTTTGTGCAAAATGTGAAACACTGCCGCTTTTAGCACTTGGCATATGTTGGGTATAAAAAGTCGTAATATCAAACTGCGAATACGTACAGAGAGCAAGAATTTGGCTCCAAAATATGGCTCAGGTCTCATAATTGGGATGTTTGGAATATTTTGAAAACTGCAGGGAGGTTTGGGACAAATGTGACCAAATGCCGCTTTCAGTACTTGGCATATGTTGGGTATGAAAAGTCGCAATTTCAAACTGCTAATACGTGCAGCGAGCCTGAATTTGGCTCCAAAATATGGCTCAGGCCTCTAAATTGGGATGTTTGGAATATTTTGAAAACCGCAGGGAGGTTTGGGACAAATGTGCCCAAACGCCGCTTTCAGTACTTCGCATATGTTGGGTATAAAAAAGTCGTAATTTCAAACTGCAAATACGTGGAGAGAGCCAGAATTTGGCTCAAAAATATGTCTCAGGCCTCGAAATTGGGATGTTTGGATTATTTTTTAAACTGCATTGGAGTTTGTGCAAAATGTGACTCACTGCCGCTTTCAGTACATGGCATATGTTGGGTATAAAAAGTCGTATTTTCAAACTACGAATACATGCAAAGAGCCAGCATTTGCCTCGAAAATATGGCTCAGGCCTCGAAATTGGGATGTTTGGATTATTTTGAAAACTGCATTGGAGTTTGTGCAAAATGTGACTCACTGCCGCTTTCAGTACTTGGCATATGTTGGGTATGAAAAGTCGTAATATCAAACTGCTAATACGTGCAGTGAGCCTGAATTTGGCTCCAAAATATCTCTCAGGCCTCGAAATTGGGATGTTTGGAATATTTTGAAAACCGCAGGGAGGTTTGGGACAAATGTGACCAAACGCCGCATTCAGTACTTTGCATATGATGGGTATAAAAAAGTCGTAATTTCAAACTGCGAATACGTTGAGAAAGCCAGAATTTGGCTCGAAAATATGTCTCATGCCTCGAAATTGGGATGTTTGGATTATTTTTTAAACTGCATTGGAGTTTGTGCAAAATGTGACTCACTGCCGCTTTCAGTACTTGGCATATGTTGGGTATAAAAAGTCTTAATTTCAAACAGCGAATACATGCAGAGAGCCAGAATTTGGCTGGAAAATATGGATCAAGCCTCGAAATTGGGATGTTTGGAATATTTTGAAAACCGCAGGGAGGTTTGGGACAAATGTGAGCAAACGCCGCTTTCAGTACTTCGCATATGTTGGGTATAAAAAAGTCGTAATTTCAAACTGCGAATACGTGCAGATAGCCATAATTTGGCTCGAAAATATGTCTCAGGCCTCGAAATTGGGATGTTTGGATTATTTTTTAAACTGCATTGGAGTTTGTGCAAAATGTGACTCACTGCCGCTTTCTGTACTTGGCATATGTTGGGTATAAAAGTCGTAATTTCAAACAGCAAATACGTGCAGAGAGCCAGAATTTGGGTCTAAAATATGGCTCAGGCCTCAAAATTGGAATATTTAGGATATTTTGAAAACTGCAGGGGAGTTTGCGAAAAATGTCACTCACTGCCGCATTCAAAACTTGGTATATGTTGGGTATAAAAAGTCGTAATTTCAAACTGCGAATATGTACATAGAGTCAGAATTTGCCTTCAAAATATGGCTCAGGCCCCGAAATTGGGATGTTTGGGATATTTTGAAAACTGCAGGGGGGTTTGGGACAAATGTGACCAAACGCCGCATTCAGTACTTGGCATATGTTGGGTATGAAAAGTCGTAATTTCAAACTGCTAATACGTGCAGTGAGCCTGAATTTGACTCCAAAATATGGCTCAGGCCTCGAAATTGGGATGTTTGAAATATTTTGAAAACCGCAGGGAGGTTTGGGACAAATGTGACCAAAAGCCGCTTTCACTACTTCGCATATGTTGGGTATAAAAAAAGTCGTAATTTCAAACTGCGAATACGTGCAGAGAGCCAGAATTTGGCTCAAAAATATGTCTCAGGCCTCGAAATTGGGATGTTTGGATTATTTTTTAAACTGCATTGGAGTTTGTGCAAAATGTGACTCACTGCCGCTTTCAGTACTTGGCATATGTTGGGTATAAAATTCGTAATTTCAAACAGCAAATACGTGCAGAGAGCCAGAATTTAGCTCCAAAATATGGCTCAGGCCTCAAAATTGGGATATTTAGGATATTTTGAAAACTGCAGGGAAGTTTGTGCAAAATGTGACTCAATGCCGCTTTCAGTACTTGGCATATGTTGAGTATAAAAAATCGTAATTTCAAACAGCGAATACGTGCAAAGAGCCAGAATTTGGCTCCAAAATATGGCTCAGGCCTCGAAATTGAGATGTTTGGGATATTTTGAAAATTGAAGGGGGGATTGGGACAAATGTTTCCAAATGCCGCTTTCAGTACTTGGCATATGTTGGGTATAAAAAGTCTTAATTTCAAACAGCCAATACATGCAGAGAGCCAGAATTTGGCTGGAAAATATGGCTCAGGCCTCGAAATTAGGATGTTTGGGATATTTTGAAAACTGCAGGGGACTTTGTGCAAAATGTGACTCACTGCCGCTTTCAGTACTTGGCATATGTTGGGTATAAAAAAGTCGTAATTCCAAGCTGCGAATACGTGCAGAGATCAAGAATTTGGCTCCAAAATATGGCAAGGCCTCGAAATTGGGATATTTGGGATATTTTGAAAACTGCAGGGGACTTTGTGCAAAATGTGACTCACTGCCGCTTTCAGTACTTGGCATATGTTGGGTATAAAAAGTCGTATTTTCAAACTACGAATACGTGCAAAGAGCCAGAATTTGGCTCGAAAATATGGCTCAGGCCTCGAAATTGGGATGTTTGTATTATTTTGAAAACTGCATTGGAGTTTGTGCAAAATGTGACTCACTGCCGCTTTCAGTACTTGGCATATGTTGGGTATAAAAAGCCGTAATTTCAAAGAGCAAATACGTGCAGAGAGCCAGATTTTGGCTCAAAAATATGGCTCAGGCCTCAAAATTGGGATATTTAGGATATTTTGAAAACTGCAGGGGAGTTTGTGAAAAATGTGACTCACTGCCGCTTTTAGGACTTGGTATATGTTGGGTATAAAAAGTCGTAATTTCAAACTGCGAATACGTACATAGAGCCAGAATTTGCCTTCAAAATATGGCTCAGGCCTCGAAATTGGGATATTTAGGATATTTTGAAAACTGCAGGGGAGTTTGTGCAAAATGTGACTCAATGCCGCTTTCAGTTCTTGGCATATGTTGGGTATAAAAAATCGTAATTTCAAACAGCGAATACGTGCAAAGAGCCAGAATTTGGCTCCAAAATATGGCTCAGGCCTCGAAATTGGGATGTTTGCGATATTTTAAAAATTACAGGGGGGATTGGGACAAATGTGACCAAATGCCGCTTTCAGTACTTGGCATATGTTGGGTATAAAAAGTCTTAATTTCAAACAGCGAATACATGCAGAGAGCCAGAATTTGGCTGGAAAATATGGCTCAAGCCTCGAAATTGGGATGTTTGGAATATTTTGAAAACCGCAGGGAGGTTTGGGACAAATGTGACCAAACGCCGCTTTCAGTACTTGGCATATGTTGGGTATGAAAAGTCGTAATATCAAACTGCTAATACGTGCAGTGAGCCTGAATTTGGCTCCAAAATATGGCTCAGGCCTCGAAATTGGGATGTTTGGAATATTTTGAAAACCGCAGAGAGGTTTGGGACAAATGTGACCAAACGCCGCATTCAGTACTTCGCATATGATGGGTATAAAAAAGTCGTAATTTCAAACTGCGAATACGTGGAGAGAGCCAGAATTTGGCTCGAAAATATGTCTCATGCCTCGAAATTGGGATGTTTGGATTATTTTTTAAACTGCATTGGAGTTTGTGCAAAATGTTACTCACTGCCCCTTTCAGTACTTGGCATATGTTGGGTATAAAAAGTTTTTATTTCAAACAGCGAATACATGCAGAGAGCCAGAATTTGGCTGGAAAATATGGCTCAAGCCTCGAAATTGGGATGTTTGGAATATTTTGAAAACCGCAGGGAGGTTTGGGACAAATGTGAGCAAACGCCGCTTTCAGTACTTCGCATATGTTGGGTATAAAAAAATCGTAATTTCAAACTGCGAATACGTGCAGATAGCCATAATTTGGCTCGAAAATATGTCTCAGGCCTCGAAATTGGGATGTTTGGATTATTTTTTAAACTGCATTGGAGTTTGTGCAAAATGTGACTCACTGCCGCTTTCAGTACTTGGCATATGTTGGGTATGAAAAGTCGTAATATCAAACTGCTAATACGTGCAGTGAGCCTGAATTTGGCTCGAAAATATGTCTCAGGCCTCGAAATTGGGATGTTTGGATTATTTTTTAAACTGCATTGGAGTTTGTGCAAAATGTGACTCACTGCCGCTTTCTGTACTTGGCATATGTTGGGTATAAAAGTCGTAATTTCAAACAGCAAAAACGTGCAGAGAGCCAGAATTTGGGTCCAAAATATGGCTCAGGCCTCTAAATTGGAATATTTAGGATATTTTGAAAACTGCAGGGGACTTTGTGCAAAATGTGACTCACTGCCGCTTTCAGTACTTGGCATATGTTGGGTATAAAAAGTCGTATTTTCAAACTACGAATACGTGCAAAGAGCCAGAATTTGGCTCGAAAATATGGCTCAGGCCTCGAAATTGGGATGTTTGGATTATTTTGAAAACTGCATTGGAGTTTGTGCAAAATGTAACTCACTGCCGCTTTCAGTACTTGGCATATGTTGGGTATAAAAAGTCGTAATTTCAAAGAGCAAATACGTGCAGAGAGTCAGATTTTGGCTCAAAAATATGGCTCAGGCTCAAAATTGGGATATTTAGGATATTTTGAAAACTGCAGGGGAGTTTGTGAAAAATGTGACTCACTGCCGCTTTTAGGACTTGGTATATGTTGGGTATAAAAAGTCGTAATTTCAAACTGCGAATACGTACATAGAGCCAGAATTTGCCTTCAAAATATGGCTCAGGCCTCGAAATTGGGATGTTTAGGATATTTTGAAAACTGCAGGGGGGTTTGGGACAAATGTGACCAAATGCCGCTTTCAGTACTTGGCATATGTTGGGTATGAAAAGTCGCAATTTCAAACTGCTAATACGTGCAGCGAGCCTGAATTTGGCTCCAAAATATGGCTCAGGCCTCAAAATTGGGATGTTTGGAATATTTTGAAAACCGCAGGGAGGTTTGGGACAAATGTGCCCAAACGCCACTTTCAGTACTTCGCATATGTTGGGTATAAAAAAGTCGTAATTTCAAACTGCAAATACGTGGAGAGAGCCAGAATTTGGCTCAAAAATATGTCTCAGGCCTCGAAATTGGGATGTTTGGATTATTTTTTAAACTGCATTGGAGTTTGTGCAAAATGTGACTCACTGCCGCTTTCAGTACTTGGCATATGTTGGGTATAAAAAGTCGTAATTTCAAACAGCAAATACGTGCAGAGAGACAGAATTTGGCTCCAAAATATGGCTCAGGCCTCGAAATTGGGATGTTTGGGATATTTTGAAAACTGCAGGGGAGTTTGTGCAAAATGTGAAACACTGCCGCTTTTAGCACTTGGCATATGTTGGGTATAAAAAGTCGTAATATCAAACTGCGAATACGTACAGAGAGCAAGAATTTGGCTCCAAAATATGGCTCAGGTCTCATAATTGGGATGTTTGGAATATTTTGAAAACTGCAGGGAGGTTTGGGACAAATGTGAACAAACGCCGCTTTCAGTACTTCGCATATGTTGGGTATAAAAAATTCGTAATTTCATACTGCGAATACGTGCAGAGAGCCAGAATTTGGCTCGAAAATATGGCTCAGGCCTCGAAATTGGGATGTTTGGATTATTTTGAAAACTGCATTGGAGTTTGTGCAAAATGTGACTCACTGCCGCTTTCAGTACATGGCATATGTTGGGTATAAAAAGTATTTTCATGCTACGAATACATGCAAAGAGCCAGAATTTGGCTCGAAAATATGGCTCAGGCCTCGAAATTGGGATGTTTGGATTATTTTGAAAACTGCATTGGAGTTTGTGCAAAATGTGACTCACTGCCGCTTTCAGTACTTGGCATATGTTGGGTATAAAAAGCCGTAATATCAAACTGCTAATACGTGCAGTGAGCCTGAATTTGGCTCCAAAATATGGCTCAGGCCTCGAAATTGGGATGTTTGGAATATTTTGAAAACCGCAGGGAGGTTTGGGACAAATGTGACCAAACGCCGCATTCAGTACTTCGCATATGATGGGTTTAAAAAAGTCGTAATTTCAAACTGCGAATACGTGGAGAGAGCCAGAATTTGGCTCGAAAATATGTCTCATGCCTCGAAATTGGGATGTTTGGATTATTTTTTAAACTGCATTGGAGTTTGTGCAAAATGTGACTCACTGCCGCTTTCAGTACTTGGCATATGTTGGGTATAAAAAGTCTTAATTTCAAACAGCGAATACATGCAGAGAGCCAGAATTTGGCTGGAAAATATGGCTCAAGCCTCGAAATTGGGATGTTTGGAATATTTTGAAAACCGCAGGGAGGTTTGGGACAAATGTGAGCAAACGCCGCTTTCAGTACTTCGCATATGTTGGGTATAAAAAAATCGTAATTTCAAACTGCGAATACGTGCAGATAGCCATAATTTGGCTCGAAAATATGTCTCAGGCCTCGAAATTGGGATGTTTGGATTATTTTTTAAACTGCATTGGAGTTTGTGCAAAATGTGACTCACTGCCGCTTTCAGTACTTGGCATATGTTGGATATAAAAGTCGTAATTTCAAACAGCAAATACGTGCAGAGAGCCAGAATTTGGGTCCAAAATATGGCTCAGGCCTCAAAATTGGAATATTTAGGATATTTTGAAAACTGCAGGGGTGTTTGCGAAAAATGTGACTCACTGCCACATTCTGGACTTGGTATATGTTGGGTATAAAAAGTCGTAATTTCAAACTGCGAATACGTACATAGAGTCAGAACTTGCCTTCTAAATATGGCTCAGGCCCCGAAATTGGGATGTTTGGGATATTTTGAAAACTGCAGGGGGGTTTGGGACAAATGTGACCAAACGCCGCTTTCAGTACTTGGCATATGTTGGGTATGAAAAGTCGTAATTTCAAACTGCTAATACGTGCTGTGAGCCTGAATTTGGCTCCAAAATAAGGCTCAGGCCTCGAAATTGGGATGTTTGGAATATTTTGAAAACCGCAGGGAGGTTTGGGACAAATGTGACCAAAAGCCGCTTTCACTACTTCGCATAAGTTGGGTATAAAAAAGTCGTAATTTCAAACTGCGAATACGTGCAGAGAGCCAGAATTTGGCTCGAAAATATGTCTCAGGCCTCGAAATTGGGATGTTTGGATTATTTTTTAAACTGCATTGGAGTTTGTGCAAAATGTGACTCACTGCCGCTTTCAGTACTTGGCATATGTTGGGTATAAAATTCGTAATTTCAAACAGCAAATACGTGCAGAGAGCCAGAATTTGGCTCCAAAATATGGCTCAGGCCTCAAAATTGGGATATTTAGGATATTTTGAAAACTGCAGGGGAGTTTGTGCAAAATGTGACTCAATGCCGCTTTCAGTACTTGGCATATGTTGAGTATAAAGAATCGTAATTTCAAACAGCGAATACGTGCAAAGAGCCAGAATTTGGCTCCAAAATATGGCTCAGGCCTCGAAATTGGGATGTTTGGGATATTTTGAAAATTGAAGGGTGGATTGGGACAAATGTTACCAAATGCCGCTTTCAGTACTTGGCATATGTTGGGTATAAAAAGTCTTAATTTGAAACAGCGAACACATGCAGAAAGCCAGAATTTGGCTTGAAAATATGGCTCAGGCCTCGAAATTGGGATGTTTGGGATATTTTGAAAACTGCAGGGGACTTTGTGCAAAATGTGACTCACTGCCGCTTTCAGTACTTGGCATATGTTGGGTATAAAAAGTCGTAATTTCAAAGAGCAAATACGTGCAGAGAGCCAGAATTTGGCTCAAAAATATGGCTCAGGCCTCGAAATTGGGATATTTAGGATATTTTGAAAACTGCAGAGGAGTTTGTGAAAAATGTGACACACTGCCGCTTTTAGGACTTGGTATATGTTGGGTATAAAAAGTCGTAATTTCAAACTGCGAATACGTACATAGAGCCAGAATTTGCCTTCAAAATATGGCTCAGGCCTCGAAATTGGGATGTTTAGGATATTTTGAAAACTGCAGTGGGGTTTGGGACAAATGTGACCAAATGCCGCTTTCAGTACTTGGCATATGTTGGGTATGAAAAATCGCAATTTCAAACTGCTAATACGTGCAGCGAGCCTGAATTTGGCCCCAAAATATGGCTCAGGCCTCAAAATTGGGATGTTTGGAATATTTTGAAAACCGCAGGGAGGTTTGGGACAAATGTGCCCAAACGCCGCTTTCAGTACTTCGCATATGATGGGTATAAAAAAGTCGTAATTTCAAACTGCGAATACGTGCAGATAGCCATAATTTGGCTCGAAAATATGTCTCAGGCCTCGAAATTGGGATGTTTGGATTATTTTTTAAACTGCATTGGAGTTTGTGCAAAATGTGACTCACTGCCGCTTTCTGTACTTGGCATATGTTGGGTATAAAAAGTCGTATTTTCATACTACGAATACATGCAAAGAGCCAGAATTTGGCTCGAAAATATGGCTCAGGCCTCGAAATTGGGATGTTTGGATTATTTTGAAAACTGCATTGGAGTTTGTGCAAAATGTGACTCACTGCTGCTTTCAGTACTTGGCATATGTTGGGTATGAAAAGTCGTAATATCAAACTGCTAATACGTGCAGTGAGCCTGAATTTGGCTCGAAAATATGTCTCAGGCCTCGAAATTGGGATGTTTGGATTATTTTTTAAACTGCATTGGAGTTTGTGCAAAATGTGACTCACTGCCGCTTTCTGTACTTGGCATATGTTGGGTATAAAAGTCGTAATTTCAAACAGCAAAAACGTGCAGAGAGCCAGAATTTGGGTCCAAAATATGGCTCAGGCCTCAAAATTGGAATATTTAGGATATTTTGAAAACTGCAGGGGACTTTGTGCAAAATGTGACTCACTGCCGCTTTCAGTACTTGGCATATGTTGGGTATAAAAAGTCGTATTTTCAAACTACGAATACGTGCAAAGAGCCAGAATTTGGCTCGAAAATATGGCTCAGGCCTCGAAATTGGGATGTTTGGATTATTTTGAAAACTGCATTGGAGTTTGTGCAAAATGTGACTCACTGCCGCTTTCAGTACTTGGCATATGTTGGGTATAAAAAGTCGTAATTTCAAAGAGCAAATACGTGCAGAGAGTCAGATTTTGGCTCAAAAATATGGGTCAGGCTCAAAATTGGGATATTTAGGATATTTTGAAAACTGCAGGGGAGTTTGTGAAAAATGTGACTCACTGCCGCTTTTAGGACTTGGTATATGTTGGGTATAAAAAGTCGTAATTTCAAACTGCGAATACGTACATAGAGCCAGAATTTGCCTTCAAAATATGGCTCAGGCCTCGAAATTGGGATGTTTAGGATATTTTGAAAACTGCAGGGGGGTTTGGGACAAATGTGACCAAATGCCGCTTTCAGTACTTGGCATATGTTGGGTATGAAAAGTCGCAATTTCAAACTGCTAATACGTGCAGCGAGCCTGAATTTGGCTCCAAAATATGGCTCAGGCCTCAAAATTGGGATGTTTGGAATATTTTGAAAACCGCAGGGAGGTTTGGGACAAATGTGCCCAAACGCCGCTTTCAGTACTTCGCATATGTTGGGTATAAAAAAGTCGTAATTTCAAACTGCAAATACGTGGAGAGAGCCAGAATTTGGCTCAAAAATATGTCTCAGGCCTCGAAATTGGGATGTTTGGATTATTTTTTAAACTGCATTGGAGTTTGTGCAAAATGTGACTCACTGCCGCTTTCAGTACTTGGCATATGTTGGGTATAAAAAGTCGTAATTTCAAACAGCAAATACGTGCAGAGAGCCAGAATTTGGCTCCAAAATATGGCTCAGGCCTCGAAATTGGGATGTTTGGGATATTTTGAAAACTGCAGGGGAGTTTGTGCAAAATGTGAAACACTGCCGCTTTTAGCACTTGGCATATGTTGGGTATAAAAAGTCGTAATATCAAACTGCGAATACGTACAGAGAGCAAGAATTTGGCTCCAAAATATGGCTCAGGTCTCATAATTGGGATGTTTGGAATATTTTGAAAACTGCAGGGAGGTTTGGGACAAATGTGAACAAACGCCGCTTTCAGTACTTCGCATATTTTGGGTATAAAAAATTCGTAATTTCATACTGCGAATACGTGCAGAGAGCCAGAATTTGGCTCGAAAATATGGCTCAGGCCTCGAAATTGGGATGTTTGGATTATTTTGAAAACTGCATTGGAGTTTGTGCAAAATGTGACTCACTGCCGCTTTCAGTACATGGCATATGTTGAGTATAAAAAGTCGTATTTTCATGCTACGAATACATGCAAAGAGCCAGAATTTGGCTCGAAAATATGGCTAAGGCCTCGAAATTGGGATGTTTGGATTATTTTGAAAACTGCATTGGAGTTTGTGCAAAATGTGACTCACTGCCGCTTTCAGTACTTGGCATATGTTGGGTATAAAAAGCCGTAATATCAAACTGCTAATACGTGCAGTGAGCCTGAATTTGGCTCCAAAATATGGCTCAGGCCTCGAAATTGGGATGTTTGGAATATTTTGAAAACCGCAGGGAGGTTTGGGACAAATGTGACCAAACGCCGCATTCAGTACTTCGCATAAGATGGGTTTAAAAAAGTCGTAATTTCAAACTGCGAATACGTGGAGAGAGCCAGAATTTGGCTCGAAAATATGTCTCATGCCTCGAAATTGGGATGTTTGGATTATTTTTTAAACTGCATTGGAGTTTGTGCAAAATGTGACTCACTGCCGCTTTCAGTACTTGGCATATGTTGGGTATAAAAAGTCTTAATTTCAAACAGCGAATACATGCAGAAAGCCAGAATTTGGCAGGAAAATATGGCTCAAGCCTCGAAATTGGGATGTTTGGCATATTTTGAAAACCGCAGGGAGGTTTGGGACAAATGTGAGCAAACGCCGCTTTCAGTACTTCGCATATGTTGGGTATAAAAAAGTCGTAATTTCAAACTGCAAATACGTGCAGATAGCCATAATTTGGGTCCAAAATATGGCTCAGGCCTCAAAATTGGAATATTTAGGATATTTTGAAAACTGCAGGGGAGTTTGCGAAAAATGTGACTCACTGCCGCATTCAAAACTTGGTATATGTTGGGTATAAAAAGTCGTAATTTCAAACTGCGAATACGTACATAGAACCTGAATTTGCCTTCAAAATATGGCTCAGGCCTCGAAATTGGGATGTTTAGGATATTTTGAAAACTGCAGGGGGGTTTGGGACAAATGTGACCAAATGCCGCTTTCAGTACTTGGCATATGTTGGGTATGAAAAGTCGCAATTTCAAACTGCTAATACGTGCAGCGAGCCTGAATTTGGCTCCAAAATATGGCTCAGGCCTCAAAATTGGGATGTTTGGAATATTTTGAAAACCGCAGGGAGGTTTGGGACAAATGTGCCCAAACGCCGCTTTCAGTACTTCGCATATGTTGGGTATAAAAAAGTCGTAATTTCAAACTGCAAATACGTGGAGAGAGCCAGAATTTGGCTCAAAAATATGTCTCAGGCCTCGAAATTGGGATGTTTGGATTATTTTTTAAACTGCATTGGAGTTTGTGCAAAATGTGACTCACTGCCTCTTTCAGTACATGGCATATGTTGGGTATAAAAAATCGTATTTTCATACTACGAATACATGCAAAGAGCCAGAATTTGGCTCGAAAATATGGCTCAGGCCTCGAAATTGGGATGTTTGGATTATTTTGAAAACTGCATTGGAGTTTGTGCAAAATGTGACTCACTGCCGCTTTCAGTACTTGGCATATGTTGGGTATGAAAAGTCGTAATATCAAACTGCTAATACGTGCAGTGAGCCTGAATTTGGCTCCAAAATATGGCTCAGGCCTCGAAATTGGGATGTTTGGAATATTTTGAAAACCGCAGGGAGGTTTGGGACAAATGTGACCAAACGCCGCATTCAGTACTTTGCATATGATGGGTATAAAAAAGTCGTAATTTCAAACTGCGAATACGTGGAGAGAGCCAGAATTTGGCTCGAAAATATGTCTCATGCCTCGAAATTGGGATGTTTGGATTATTTTTTAAACTGCATTGGAGTTTGTGCAAAATGTGACTCACTGCCGCTTTCAGTACTTGGCATATGTTGGGTATAAAAAGTCTTAATTTCAAACAGCGAATACATGCAGAGAGCCAGAATTTGGCTGGAAAATATGGCTCAAGCCCCGAAATTGGGATGTTTGGAATATTTTGAAAACCGCAGGGAGGTTTGGGACAAATGTGAGCAAACGCTGCTTTCAGTACTTCGCATATGTTGGGTATAAAAAAGTCGTAATTTCAAACTGCGAATACGTGCAGATAGCCATAATTTGGCTCGAAAATATGTCTCAGGCCTCGAAATAGGGATGTTTGGATTATTTTTTAAATTGCATTGGAGTTTGTGCAAAATGTGACTCACTGCCGCTTTCTGTACTTGGCATATGTTGGGTATAAAAGTCGTAATTTCAAACAGCAAATACGTGCAGAGAGCCAGAATTTGGGTCCAAAATATGGCTCAGGCCTCAAAATTGGAATATTTAGGATATTTTGAAAACTGCAGGGGAGTTTGCGAAAAATGTCACTCACTGCCGCATTCAAAACTTGGTATATGTTGGGTATAAAAAGTCGTAATTTCAAACTGCGAATACGTACATAGAGTCAGAATTTGCCTTCAAAATATGGCTCAGGCCCCGAAATTGGGATGTTTTGGATATTTTGAAAACTGCAGGGGGGTTTGGGACAAATGTGACCAAACGCCGCTTTCAGTACTTGGCATATGTTGGGTATGAAAAGTCGTAATTTCAAACTGCTAATACGTGCAGTGAGCCGGAATTTGACTCCAAAATATGGCTCAGGCCTCGAAATTGGGATGTTTGAAATATTTTGAAAACCGCAGGGAAGTTTGGGACAAATGTGACCAAAAGCCGCTTTCACTACTTCGCATATGTTGGGTATAAAAAAGTCGTAATTTCAAACTGCGAATACGTGCAGAGAGCCAGAATTTGGCTCGAAAATATGTCTCAGGCCTCGAAATTGGGATGTTTGGATTATTTTTTAAACTGCATTGGAGTTTGTGCAAAATGTGACTCACTGCCGCTTTCAGTACTTGGCATATGTTGGGTATAAAATTCGTAATTTCAAACAGCAAATACGTGCAGAGAGCCAGAATTTGGCTCCAAAATATGGCTCAGGCCTCAAAATTGGGATATTTAGGATATTTTGAAAACTACAGGGGAGTTTGTGCAAAATGTGACTCAATGCCGCTTTCAGTACTTGGCATATGTTGAGTATAATAAATCGTAATTTCAAACTGCGAATACGTACATAGAGCCAGAATTTGCCTTCAAAATATGGCTCAGGCCTCGAAATTGGGATGTTTAGGATATTTTGAAAACTGCAGGGGGGTTTAGGACAAATGTGACTCAATGCCGCTTTCAGTTCTTGGCATATGTTGGGTATAAAAAATCGTAATTTCAAACAGCGAATACGTGCAAAGAGCCAGAATTTGGCTCCAAAATATGGCTCAGGCCTCGAAATTGGGATGTTTGGGATATTTTAAAAATTACAGGGGGGATTGGGACAAATGTGACCAAATGCCGCTTTCAGTACTTGGCATATGTTGGGTATAAAAAGTCTTAATTTCAAACAGCGAATACATGCAGAGAGCCAGAATTTGGCTGGAAAATATGGCTCAAGCCTCGAAATTGGGATGTTTGGAATATTTTGAAAACCGCAGGGAGGTTTGGGACAAATGTGACCAAACGCCGCTTACAGTACTTGGCATATGTTGGGTATGAAAAGTCGTAATATCAAACTGCTAATACGTGCAGTGAGCCTGAATTTGGCTCCAAAATATGGCTCAGGCCTCGAAATTGGGATGTTTGGAATGTTTTGAAAACCGCAGGGAGGTTTGGGACAAATGTGACCAAACGCCGCTTTCAGTACTTCGCATATGTTGGGTATAAAAAATTCGTAATTTCAAACTGCGAATACGTGCAGAGAGCCAGAATTTGGCTCGAAAATATGGCTCAGGCCTCGAAATTGGGATGTTTGGATTATTTTGAAAACTGCATTGGAGTTTGTGCAAAATGTGACTCACTGCCGCTTTCAGTACATGGCATATGTTGGGTATAAAAAGTCGTATTTTCATGCTACGAATACATGCAAAGAGCCAGAATTTGGCTCGAAAATATGGCTCAGGCCTCGAAATTGGGATGTTTGGATTATTTTGAAAACTGCATTGGAGTTTGTGCAAAATGTGACTCACTGCCGCTTTCAGTACTTGGCATATGTTGGGTATAAAAGTCGTAATATCAAACTGCTAATACGTGCAGTGAGCCTGAATTTGGCTCCAAAATATGGCTCAGGCCTCGAAATTGGGATGTTTGGAATATTTTGAAAACCGCAGGGAGGTTTGGGACAAATGTGACCAAACGCCGCATTCAGTACTTCGCATATGATGGGTATAAAAAATCGTAATTTCAAACAACGAATACGTGCAAAGAGCCAGAATTTGGCTCCATAATATGGCTCAGGCCTCGAAATTGGGATGTTTGGGATATTTTAAAAATTACAGGGGGGATTGGGACAAATGTGACCAAATGCCGCTTTCAGTACTTGGCATATGTTGGGTATAAAAAGTCTTAATTTCAAACAGCGAATACATGCAGAGAGCCAGAATTTGGCTGGAAAATATGGCTCAAGCCTCGAAATTGGGATGTTTGGAATATTTTGAAAACCGCAGGGAGGTTTGGGACAAATGTGACCAAACGCCGCTTTCAGTACTTCGCATATGTTGGGTATAAAAAATTCGTAATTTCAAACTGCGAATACGTGCAGAGAGCCAGAATTTGGCTCGAAAATATGGCTCAGGCCTCGAAATTGGGATGTTTGGATTATTTTGAAAACTGCATTGGAGTTTGTGCAAAATGTGACTCACTGCCGCTTTCAGTACATGGCATATGTTGGGTATAAAAAGTCGTATTTTCATGCTACGAATACATGCAAAGAGCCAGAATTTGGCTCGAAAATATGGCTCAGGCCTCGAAATTGGGATGTTTGGATTATTTTGAAAACTGCATTGGAGTTTGTGCAAAATGTGACTCACTGCCGCTTTCAGTACTTGGCATATGTTGGGTATAAAAAGTCGTAATATCAAACTGCTAATACGTGCAGTGAGCCTGAATTTGGCTCCAAAATATGGCTCAGGCCTCGAAATTGGGATGTTTGGAATATTTTGAAAACCGCAGGGAGGTTTGGGACAAATGTGACCAAACGCCGCATTCAGTACTTCGCATATGATGGGTATAAAAAAGTCGTAATTTCAAACTGCGAATACGTGGAGAGAGCCAGAATTTGGCTCGAAAATATGTCTCATGCCTCGAAATTGGGATGTTTGGATTATTTTTTAAAAAGCATTGGAGTTTGTGCAAAATGTGACTCACTGCCGCTTTCAGTACTTGGCATATGTTGGGTATAATAGTCGTAATTTCAAACAGCAAATACGTGCAGAGAGCCAGAATTTGGGTCCAAAATATGGCTCAGGCCTCAAAATTGGAATATTTAGGATATTTTGAAAACTGCAGGGGAGGTTGCGAAAAATGTGACTCACTGCCACATTCAGGACTTGGTATATGTTGGGTATAAAAAGTCGTAATTTCAAACTGCGAATACGTACATAGAGTCAGAACTTGCCTTCAAAATATGGCTCAGGCCCCGAAATTGGGATGTTTGGGATATTTTTAAAACTGCAGGGGGGTTTGGGACAAATGTGACCAAACACCGCTTTCAGTACTTGGCATATGTTGGGTATGAAAAGTCGTAATTTCAAACTGCTAATACGTGCAGTGAGCCTGAATTTGGCTCCAAAATAAGGCTCAGGCCTCGAAATTGGGATGTTTGGAATATTTTGAAAACCGCAGGGAGGTTTGGGACAAATGTGACCAAAAAGCCGCTTTCACTACTTCGCATAAGTTGGGTATAAAAAAGTCGTAATTTCAAACTGCGAATACGTGCAGAGAGCCAGAATTTGGCTCGAAAATATGTCTCAGGCCTCGAAATTGGGATGTTTGGATTATTTTTTAAACTGCATTGGAGTTTGTGCAAAATGTGACTCACTGCCGCTTTCAGTACTTGGCATATGTTGGGTATAAAATTCGTAATTTCAAACAGCAAATACGTGCAGAGAGCCAGAATTTGGCTCCAAAATATGGCTCAGGCCTCAAAATTGGGATATTTAGGATATTTTGAAGACTGCAGGGGAGTTTGTGCAAAATGTGACTCAATGCCGCTTTCAGTACTTGGCATATGTTGAGTATAAAGAATCGTAATTTCAAACAGCGAATACGTGCAAAGAGCCAGAATTTGGCTCCAAAATATGGCTCAGGCCTCGAAATTGGGATGTTTGGGATATTTTGAAAATTGAAGGGGGATTGGGAGAAATGTTACCAAATGCCGCTTTCAGTACTTGGCATATGTTGGGTATAAAAAGTCTTAATTTCAAACAGCGAATATATGCAGAGAGCCAGAATTTGGCTGAAAAATATGGCTCAGGCCTCGAAATGGGGATGTTTGAGATTTTTTGAAAACTGCAGGGGACTTTGTGCAAAATGTGACTCACTGCCGGTTTCAGTACTTGGCATATGTTGGGTATAAAAGTCGTAATTTCAAAGAGCAAATACGTGCAGAGAGCCAGAATTTGGCTCAAAAATATGGCTCAGGCCTCAAAATTGGGATGTTTGGAATATTTGAAAACCGCAGGGAGGTTTGGGACAAATGTGCCCAAACGCCGCTTTCAGTACTTTGCATATGTTGGGTATAAAAAAGTCGTAATTTCCAACTGCAAATACGTGGAGAGAGCCAGAATTTGGCTCAAAAATATGTCTCAGGCCTCGAAATTGGGATGTTTGGATTATTTTTTAAACTGCATTGGAGTTTGTGCAAATGTGACTCACTGCCGCTTTCAGTACTTGGCATATGTTGGGTATGAAAAGTCGTAATATCAAACTGCTAATACGTGCAGTGAGCCTGAATTTGGCTCCAAAATATGGCTCAGGCCTCGAAATTGGGATGTTTGGAATATTTTGAAAACCGCAGGGAGGTTTGGGACAAATGTGACCAACGCCGCATTCAGTACTTCGCATATGATGGGTATAAAAAAGTCGTAATTTCAAACTGCGAATTCGTGGAGAGAGCCAGAATTTGGCTCGAAAATATGTCTCATGCCTCGAAATTGGGATGTTTGGATTATTTTTTAAACTGCATTGGAGTTTGTGCAAAATGTGACTCACTGCCTCTTCAGTACTTGGCATATGTTGGGTATAAAAACTCTTAATTTCAAACAGCGAATACATGCAGAGAGCCAGAATTTGGCTGGAAAATATGGCTCAAGCCTCGAAATTGGGATGTTTGGAATATTTTGAAAACCGCAGGGAGGTTTTGGGACAAATGTGAGCAAACGCCGCTTTCAGTACTTCGCATATGTTGGGTATAAAAAAGTCGGTTTTTCAAACTGCGAATACGTGCAGATAGCCATAATTTGGCTCGAAAATATGTCTCAGGCCTCGAAATTGGGGATGTTTGGATTATTTTTTAAACTGCATTGGAGTTTGTGCAAAATGTGACTCACAGCCGCTTTCTGTACTTGGCATATGTTGGGTATAAAAGTCATAATTTCAAACAGCAAATACGTGCAGAGAGCCAGAATTAGGGTCCAAAATATGGCTCAGGCCTCAAAATTGGAATATTTAGGATATTTTGAAAACTGCAGGGGAGTTTGCGAAAAATGTGACTCACTGCCGCATTCAAAACTTGGTATATGTTGGGTATAAAAAGTCGTAATTTCAAACTGCGAATAAGTACATAGAGTCAAAATTTGCCTTCAAAATATGGCTCAGGCCCCGAAATTGGGATGTTTAGGATATTTTGAAAACTGCAGGGGGGTTTGGGACAAATGTGACTCAATGCCGCTTTCAGTTCCTGGCATATGTTGGGTATAAAAAATCGTAATTTCAAACAGCGAATACGTGCAAAGAGCCAGAATTTGGCTCCCAAAATATGGCTCAGGCCTCGAAATTGGGATGTTTGGGATATTTTAAAAATTACAGGGGGGATTGGGACAAATGTGACCAAATGCCGCTTTCAGTACATGGCTTATGTTGGGTATAAAAAGTCTTAATTTCAAACAGCGAATACATGCAGAGAGCCAGAATTTGGCTGGAAAATATGGCTCAAGCCTCGAAATTGGGATGTTTGGAATATTTTGAAAACCGCAGGGAGGTTTGGGACAAATGTGACCAAAAGCCGCTTTCACTACTTCGCATAAGTTGGGTATAAAAAAGTCGTAATTTCAAACTGCGAATACGTGCAGAGAGCCAGAATTTGGCTCGAAAATATGTCTCAGGCCTCGAAATTGGGATTTTTGGATTATTTTTTAAACTGCATTGGAGTTTGTGCAAAATGTGACTCACTGCCGCTTTCAGTACTTGGCATATGTTGGGTATAAAATTCGTAATTTCAAACAGCAAAAACGTGCAGAGAGCCAGAATTTGGCTCCAAAATATGGCTCAGGCCTCAAAATTGGGATATTTAGGATATTTTGAAGACTGCAGGGGAGTTTGTGCAAAATGTGACTCAATGCCGCTTTCAGTACTTGGCATATGTTGAGTATAAAGAATCGTAATTTCAAACAGCGAATACATGCAGAGAGCCAGAATTTGGCTGGAAAATATGGCTCAGGCCTCGAAATTGGGATGTTTGGGATATTTTGAAAACTGCAGGGGACTTTGTGCAAAATGTGACTCACTGCCGCTTTCAGTACTTGGCGTATGTTGGGTATAAAAGTCGTATTTTCAAACTACGAATACGTGCAAAGAGCCAGAATTTGGCTCGAAAATATGGCTCAGGCCTCGAAATTGGGATGTTTGGATTATTTTGAAAACTGCATTGGAGTTTGTGCAAAATGTGACTCACTGCCACTTTCAGTACTTGGCATATGTTGGGTATAAAAAGTCGTAATTTCAAAGAGCAAATACGTGCAGAGAGCCAGATTTTCGCTCAAAAATATGGCTCAGGCCTCAAAATTAGGATATTTAGGATATTTTGAAAACTGCAGGGGAGTTTGTGAAAAATGTGACTCACTGCCGCTTTTAGGACTTGGTATATGTTGGGTATAAAAAGTCGTAATTTCAAACTGCGAATACGTACATAGAGCCAGAATTTGCCTTCAAAATATGGCTCAGGCCTCGAAATTGGGATGTTTGGGATATTTTAAAAATTACAGGGGGGATTGGGACAAATGTGACCAAATGCCGCTTTCAGTACTTGGCATATGTTGGGTATAAAAAGTCTTAATTTCAAACAGCGAATACATGCAGAGAGCCAGAATTTGGCTGGAAAATATGGCTCAAGCCTCGAAATTGGGATGTTTGGAATATTTTGAAAACCGCAGGGAGGTTTGGGACAAATGTGACCAAACGCCGCTTACAGTACTTGGCATATGTTGGGTATGAAAAGTCGTAATATCAAACTGCTAATACGTGCAGTGAGCCTGAATTTGGCTCCAAAATATGGCTCAGGCCTCGAAATTGGGATGTTTGGAATATTTTTGAAAACCGCAGGGAGGTTTGGGACAAATGTGACCAAACGCCGCATTCAGTACTTCGCATATGATGGGTATAAAAAAGTCGTAATTTCAAACTGCGAATACGTGGAGAGAGCCAGAATTTGGCTCGAAAATATGTCTCATGCCTCGAAATTGGGATGTTTGGATTATTTTTTAAACTGCATTGGAGTTTGTGCAAAATGTTACTCACTGCCGCTTTCAGTACTTGGCATATGTTGGGTATAAAAAGTTCTAATTTCAAACAGCGAATACATGCAGAGAGCCAGAATTTGGCTGGAAAATATGGCTCAAGCCTCGAAATTGGGATGTTTGGAATATTTTGAAAACCGCAGGGAGGTTTGGGACAAATGTGAGCAAACGCCGCTTTCAGTACTTCGCATATGTTGGGTATAAAAAATTCGTAATTTCAAACTGCGAATACGTGCAGATAGCCATAATTTGGCTCGAAAATATGTCTCAGGCCTCGAAATTGGGATGTTTGGATTATTTTTTAAACTGCATTGGAGTTTGTGCAAAATGTGACTCAGTGCCGCTTTCAGTACTTGGCATATGTTGGGTATAATAGTCGTAATTTCAAACAGCAAATACGTGCAGAGAGCCAGAATTTGGGTCCAAAATATGGCTCAGGCCTCAAAATTGGAATATTTAGGATATTTTGAAAACTGCAGGGGAGGTTGCGAAAAATGTGACTCACTGCCACATTCAGGACTTGGTATATGTTGGGTATAAAAAGTCGTAATTTCAAACTGCGAATACGTACATAGAGTCAGAACTTGCCTTCAAAATATGGCTCAGGCCCCGAAATTGGGATGTTTGGGATATTTTTAAAACTGCAGGGGGGTTTGGGACAAATGTGACCAAACACCGCTTTCAGTACTTGGCATATGTTGGGTATGAAAAGTCGTAATTTCAAACTGCTAATACGTGCAGTGAGCCTGAATTTGGCTCCAAAATAAGGCTCAGGCCTCGAAATTGGGATGTTTGGAATATTTTGAAAACCGCAGGGAGGTTTGGGACAAATGTGACCAAAAAGCCGCTTTCACTACTTCGCATAAGTTGGGTATAAAAAAGTCGTAATTTCAAACTGCGAATACGTGCAGAGAGCCAGAATTTGGCTCGAAAATATGTCTCAGGCCTCGAAATTGGGATGTTTGGATTATTTTTTAAACTGCATTGGAGTTTGTGCAAAATGTGACTCACTGCCGCTTTCAGTACTTGGCATATGTTGGGTATAAAATTCGTAATTTCAAACAGCAAATACGTGCAGAGAGCCAGAATTTGGCTCCAAAATATGGCTCAGGCCTCAAAATTGGGATATTTAGGATATTTTGAAGACTGCAGGGGAGTTTGTGCAAAATGTGACTCAATGCCGCTTTCAGTACTTGGCATATGTTGAGTATAAAGAATCGTAATTTCAAACAGCGAATACGTGCAAAGAGCCAGAATTTGGCTCCAAAATATGGCTCAGGCCTCGAAATTGGGATGTTTGGGATATTTTGAAAATTGAAGGGGGGATTGGGAGAAATGTTACCAAATGCCGCTTTCAGTACTTGGCATATGTTGGGTATAAAAAGTCTTAATTTCAAACAGCGAATATATGCAGAGAGCCAGAATTTGGCTGAAAAATATGGCTCAGGCCTCGAAATGGGGATGTTTGAGATTTTTTGAAAACTGCAGGGGACTTTGTGCAAAATGTGACTCACTGCCGGTTTCAGTACTTGGCATATGTTGGGTATAAAAAGTCATAATTTCAAAGAGCAAATACGTGCAGAGAGCCAGAATTTGGCTCAAAAATATGGCTCAGGCCTCAAAATTGGGATGTTTGGAATATTTTGAAAACCGCAGGGAGGTTTGGGACAAATGTGCCCAAACGCCGCTTTCAGTACTTTGCATATGTTGGGTATAAAAAAGTCGTAATTTCCAACTGCAAATACGTGGAGAGAGCCAGAATTTGGCTCAAAAATATGTCTCAGGCCTCGAAATTGGGATGTTTGGATTATTTTTTAAACTGCATTGGAGTTTGTGCAAAATGTGACTCACTGCCGCTTTCAGTACTTGGCATATGTTGGGTATGAAAAGTCGTAATATCAAACTGCTAATACGTGCAGTGAGCCTGAATTTGGCTCCAAAATATGGCTCAGGCCTCGAAATTGGGATGTTTGGAATATTTTGAAAACCGCAGGGAGGTTTGGGACAAATGTGACCAAACGCCGCATTCAGTACTTCGCATATGATGGGTATAAAAAAGTCGTAATTTCAAACTGCGAATTCGTGGAGAGAGCCAGAATTTGGCTCGAAAATATGTCTCATGCCTCGAAATTGGGATGTTTGGATTATTTTTTAAACTGCATTGGAGTTTGTGCAAAATGTGACTCACTGCCTCTTTCAGTACTTGGCATATGTTGGGTATAAAAACTCTTAATTTCAAACAGCGAATACATGCAGAGAGCCAGAATTTGGCTGGAAAATATGGCTCAAGCCTCGAAATTGGGATGTTTGGAATATTTTGAAAACCGCAGGGAGGTTTGGGACAAATGTGAGCAAACGCCGCTTTCAGTACTTCGCATATGTTGGGTATAAAAAAGTCGGTTTTTCAAACTGCGAATACGTGCAGATAGCCATAATTTGGCTCGAAAATATGTCTCAGGCCTCGAAATTGGGATGTTTGGATTATTTTTTAAACTGCATTGGAGTTTGTGCAAAATGTGACTCACAGCCGCTTTCTGTACTTGGCATATGTTGGGTATAAAAGTCATAATTTCAAACAGCAAATACGTGCAGAGAGCCAGAATTAGGGTCCAAAATATGGCTCAGGCCTCAAAATTGGAATATTTAGGATATTTTGAAAACTGCAGGGGAGTTTGCGAAAAATGTGACTCACTGCCGCATTCAAAACTTGGTATATGTTGGGTATAAAAAGTCGTAATTTCAAACTGCGAATAAGTACATAGAGTCAGAATTTGCCTTCAAAATATGGCTCAGGCCCCGAAATTGGGATGTTTAGGATATTTTGAAAACTGCAGGGGGGTTTGGGACAAATGTGACTCAATGCAGCTTTCAGTTCCTGGCATATGTTGGGTATAAAAAATCGTAATTTCAAACAGCGAATACGTGCAAAGAGCCAGAATTTGGCTCCAAAATATGGCTCAGGCCTCGAAATTGGGATGTTTGGGATATTTTAAAAATTACAGGGGGGATTGGGACAAATGTGACCAAATGCCGCTTTCAGTACATGGCTTATGTTGGGTATAAAAAGTCTTAATTTCAAACAGCGAATACATGCAGAGAGCCAGAATTTGGCTGGAAAATATGGCTCAAGCCTCGAAATTGGGATGTTTGGAATATTTTGAAAACCGCAGGGAGGTTTGGGACAAATGTGACCAAACGCCGCTTACAGTACTTGGCATATGTTGGGTATGAAAAGTCGTAATATCAAACTGCTAATACGTGCAGTGAGCCTGAATTTGGCTCCAAAATAAGGCTCAGGCCTCGAAATTGGGATGTTTGGAATATTTTGAAAACCGCAGGGAGGTTTGGGACAAATGTGACCAAAAGCCGCTTTCACTACTTCGCATAAGTTGGGTATAAAAAAGTCGTAATTTCAAACTGCGAATACGTGCAGAGAGCCAGAATTTGGCTCGAAAATATGTCTCAGGCCTCGAAATTGGGATTTTTGGATTATTTTTTAAACTGCATTGGAGTTTGTGCAAAATGTGACTCACTGCCGCTTTCAGTACTTGGCATATGTTGGGTATAAAATTCGTAATTTCAAACAGCAAAAACGTGCAGAGAGCCAGAATTTGGCTCCAAAATATGGCTCAGGCCTCAAAATTGGGATATTTAGGATATTTTGAAGACTGCAGGGGAGTTTGTGCAAAATGTGACTCAATGCCGCTTTCAGTACTTGGCATATGTTGAGTATAAAGAATCGTAATTTCAAACAGCGAATACGTGCAAAGAGCCAGAATTTGGCTCCAAAATATGGCTCAGGCCTCGAAATTGGGATGTTTGGGATATTTTGAAAATTGAAGGGGGGATTGGGACAAATGTTACCAAATGCCGCTTTCAGTACTTGGCATATGTTGGGTATAAAAAATCTTAATTTCAAACAGCGAATACATGCAGAGAGCCAGAATTTGGCTGGAAAATATGGCTCAGGCCTCGAAATGGGGATGTTTGAGATTTTTTGAAAACTGCAGGGGACTTTGTGCAAAATGTGACTCACTGCCGCTTTCAGTACTTGGCATATGTTGGGTATAAAAAGTCGTAATTTCAAAGAGCAAATACGTGCAGAGAGCCAGAATTTGGCTCAAAAATATGGCTCAGGCCTCAAAATTGGGATATTTAGGATATTTTGAAAACTGCAGAGGAGTTTGTGAAAAATGTGACTCACTGCCGCTTTTTGGACTTGGTATATGTTGGGTATAAAAAGTCGTAATTTCAAACTGCGAATACGTACATAGAGCCAGAATTTGCCTTCAAAATATGGCTCAGGCCTCGAAATTGGGATGTTTAGGATATTTTGAAAACTGCAGGGGGTTTGGGACAAATGTGACCAAATGCCGCTTTCAGTACTTGGCATATGTTGGGTATGAAAAGTCGCAATTTCAAACTGCTAATACGTACAGCGAGCCTGAATTTGGCTCCAAAATATGGCTCAGGCCTCAAAATTGGGTTGTTTGGAATATTTTGAAAACCGCAGGGAGGTTTGGGACAAATGTGCCCAAACGCCGCTTTCAGTACTTCGCATATGTTGGGTATAAAAAAGTCGTAATTTCAAACTGCAAATACGTGGAGAGAGCCAGAATTTGGCTCAAAAATATGTCTCAGGCCTCGAAATTGGGATGTTTGGATTATTTTTTAAACTGCATTGGAGTTTGTGCAAAATGTGACTCACGGCCGCTTTCAGTACATGGCATATGTTGGGTATAAAAAGTCGTATTTTCATACTACGAATACATGCAAAGAGCCAGAATTTGGCTCGAAAATATGGCTCAGGCCTCGAAATTGGGATGTTTGGATTATTTTGAAAACTGCATTGGAGTTTGTGCAAAATGTGACTCACTGCCGCTTTCAGTACTTGGCATATGTTGGGTATGAAAAGTCGTAATATCAAACTGCTAATACGTGCAGTGAGCCTGAATTTGGCTCCAAAATATGGCTCAGGCCTCGAAATTGGGATGTTTGGAATATTTTGAAAACCGCAGGGAGGTTTGGGACAAATGTGACCAAACGCCGCATTCAGTACTTCGCATATGATGGGTATAAAAAAGTTGTAATTTCAAACTGCGAATACGTGGAGAGAGCCAGAATTTGGCTCGAAAATATGTCTCTTGCCTCGAAATTGGGATGTTTGGATTATTTTTTAAACTGCATTGGAGTTTGTGCAAAATGTGACTCACTGCCTCTTTCAGTACTTGGCATATGTTGGGTATAAAAACTCTTAATTTCAAACAGCGAATACATGCAGAGAGCCAGAATTTGGCTGGAAAATATGGCTCAAGCCTCGAAATTGGGATGTTTGGAATATTTTGAAAACCGCAGGGAGGTTTGGGACAAATGTGAGCAAACGCCGCTTTCAGTACTTCGCATATGTTGGGTATAAAAAAGTCGTAATTTCAAACTGCGAATACGTGCAGATAGCCATAATTTGGCTCGAAAATATGTCTCAGGCCTCGAAATTGGGATGTTTGGATTATTTTTTAAACTGCATTGGAGTTTGTGCAAAATGTGACTCACTGCCGCTTTCAGTACTTGGCATATGTTGGGTATAAAAGTCGTAATTTCAAACAGCAAATACGTGCAGAGAGCCAGAATTTGGGTCCAAAATATGGCTCAGGCCTCAAAATTGGAATATTTAGGATATTTTGAAAACTGCAGGGGAGGTTGCGAAAAATGTGACTCACTGCCACATTCAGGACTTGGTATATGTTGGGTATAAAAAGTCGTAATTTCAAACTGCGAATACGTACATAGAGTCAGAACTTGCCTTCAAAATATGGCTCAGGCCCCGAAATTGGGATGTTTGGGATATTTTGAAAACTGCAGGGGGGTTTGGGACAAATGTGACCAGACGCCGCTTTCAGTACTTGGCATATGTTGGGTATGAAAAGTCGTAATTTCAAACTGCTAATACGTGCAGTGAGCCTGAATTTGGCTCCAAAATAAGGCTCAGGCCTCGAAATTGGGATGTTTGGAATATTTTGAAAACCGCAGGGAGGTTTGGGACAAATGTGACCAAAAGCCGCTTTCACTACTTCGCATAAGTTGGGTATAAAAAAGTCGTAATTTCAAACTGCGAATACGTGCAGAGAGCCAGAATTTGGCTCGAAAATATGTCTCAGGCCTCGAAATTGGGATTTTTGGATTATTTTTTAAACTGCATTGGAGTTTGTGCAAAATGTGACTCACTGCCGCTTTCAGTACTTGGCATATGTTGGGTATAAAATTCGTAATTTCAAACAGCAAAAACGTGCAGAGAGCCAGAATTTGGCTCCAAAATATGGCTCAGGCCTCAAAATTGGGATATTTAGGATATTTTGAAGACTGCAGGGGAGTTTGTGCAAAATGTGACTCAATGCCGCTTTCAGTACTTGGCATATGTTGAGTATAAAGAATCGTAATTTCAAACAGCGAATACGTGCAAAGAGCCAGAATTTGGCTCCAAAATATGGCTCAGGCCTCGAAATTGGGATGTTTGGGATATTTTGAAAATTGAAGGGGGGATTGGGACAAATGTTACCAAATGCCGCTTTCAGTACTTGGCATATGTTGGGTATAAAAAGTCTTAATTTCAAACAGCGAATACATGCAGAGAGCCAGAATTTGGCTGGAAAATATGGCTCAGGCCTCGAAATGGGGATGTTTGAGATTTTTTGAAAACTGCAGGGGACTTTGTGCAAAATGTGACTCACTGCCGCTTTCAGTACTTGGCATATGTTGGGTATAAAAAGTCGTAATTTCAAAGAGCAAATACGTGCAGAGAGCCAGAATTTGGCTCAAAAATATGGCTCAGGCCTCAAAATTGGGATATTTAGGATATTTTGAAAACTGCAGAGGAGTTTGTGAAAAATGTGACTCACTGCCGCTTTTTGGACTTGGTATATGTTGGGTATAAAAAGTCGTAATTTCAAACTGCGAATACGTACATAGAGCCAGAATTTGCCTTCAAAATATGGCTCAGGCCTCGAAATTGGGATGTTTAGGATATTTTGAAAACTGCAGGGGGGTTTGGGACAAATGTGACCAAATGCCGCTTTCAGTACTTGGCATATGTTGGGTATGAAAAGTCGCAATTTCAAACTGCTAATACGTACAGCGAGCCTGAATTTGGCTCCAAAATATGGCTCAGGCCTCAAAATTGGGATGTTTGGAATATTTTGAAAACCGCAGGGAGGTTTGGGACAAATGTGCCCAAACGCCGCTTTCAGTACTTCGCATATGTTGGGTATAAAAAAGTCGTAATTTCAAACTGCAAATACGTGGAGAGAGCCAGAATTTGGCTCAAAAATATGTCTCAGGCCTCGAAATTGGGATGTTTGGATTATTTTTTAAACTGCATTGGAGTTTGTGCAAAATGTGACTCACGGCCGCTTTCAGTACATGGCATATGTTGGGTATAAAAAGTCGTATTTTCATACTACGAATACATGCAAAGAGCCAGAATTTGGCTCGAAAATATGGCTCAGGCCTCGAAATTGGGATGTTTGGATTATTTTGAAAACTGCATTGGAGTTTGTGCAAAATGTGACTCACTGCCGCTTTCAGTACTTGGCATTTGTTGGGTATGAAAAGTCGTAATATCAAACTGCTAATACGTGCAGTGAGCCTGAATTTGGCTCCAAAATATGGCTCAGGCCTCGAAATTGGGATGTTTGGAATATTTTGAAAACCGCAGGGAGGTTTGGGACAAATGTGACCAAACGCCGCATTCAGTACTTCGCATATGATGGGTATAAAAAAGTCGTAATTTCAAACTGCGAATACGTGGAGAGAGCCAGAATTTGGCTCGAAAATATGTCTCTTGCCTCGAAATTGGGATGTTTGGATTATTTTTTAAACTGCATTGGAGTTTGTGCAAAATGTGACTCACTGCCTCTTTCAGTACTTGGCATATGTTGGGTATAAAAACTCTTAATTTCAAACAGCGAATACATGCAGAGAGCCAGAATTTGGCTGGAAAATATGGCTCAAGCCTCGAAATTGGGATGTTTGGAAATTTTGAAAACCGCAGGGAGGTTTGGGACAAATGTGAGCAAACGCCGCTTTCAGTACTTCGCATATGTTGGGTATAAAAAAGTCGTAATTTCAAACTGCGAATACGTGCAGATAGCCATAATTTGGCTCGAAAATATGTCTCAGGCCTCGAAATTGGGATGTTTGGATTATTTTTTAAACTGCATTGGAGTTTGTGCAAAATGTGGCTCACTGCCGCTTTCTGTACTTGGCATATGTTGGGTATAAAAGTCATAATTTCAAACAGCAAATACGTGCAGAGAGCCAGAATTTGGGTCCAAAATATGGCTCAGGCCTCAAAATTGGAATATTTAGGATATTTTGAAAACTGCAGGGGAGTTTGCGAAAAATGTGACTCACTGCCGCATTCAAAACTTGGTTTATGTTGGGTATAAAAAGTCGGAATTTCAAACTGCGAATACGTACATAGAGTCAGAATTTGCCTTCAAAATATGGCTCAGGCCCCGAAATTGGGATGTTTGGGATATTTTGAAAACTGCAGGGGGGTTTGGGACAAATGTGACCAAACGCCGCTTTCAGTACTTGGCATATGTTGGGTATGAAAAGTCGCAATTTCAAACTGCTAATACGTACAGCGAGCCTGAATTTGGCTCCAAAATATGGCTCAGGCCTCAAAATTGGGATGTTTGGAATATTTTGAAAACCGCAGGGAGGTTTGGGACAAATGTGCCCAAACGCCGCTTTCAGTACTTGGCATATGTTGGGTATAAAAGTCGTAATTTCAAACAGCAAATACGTGCAGAGAGCCAGAATTTGGGTCCAAAATATGGCTCAGGCCTCAAAATTGGAATATTTAGGATATTTTGAAAACTGCAGGGGAGGTTGCGAAAAATGTGACTCACTGCCACATTCAGGACTTGGTATATGTTGGGTATAAAAGTCGTAATTTCAAACTGCGAATACGTACATAGAGTCAGAACTTGCCTTCAAAATATGGCTCAGGCCCGAAATTGGGATGTTTGGGATATTTTGAAAACTGCAGGGGGGTTTGGGACAAATGTGACCAGACGCCGCTTTCAGTACTTGGCATATGTTGGGTATGAAAAGTCGTA